>NC_047507.1:45677692-45969079 GCF_902827115.2 Pseudochaenichthys georgianus | reverse complement strand
TTTATCTCCATGGCTGTACTGAAGGGACTGAGCGCTGATTCCGTATGCTTTTATACATCTTTGATTTCGCCTGCATCAACCCAGCTGTAGAACTTTTCGGGCCAATTATGCCAAGATACAAACATTTGTTTTTTCCCTCTCACCACACGCCTTTTTAGAATTTTTCTCGACTTGAAAAGCCTTGTCATTGGTTATCTTCACTTTTGTAACTCTTTCTCATAAAAAGTCCCATTGATCTCTTCTCCATCATAATCTTTGAGCTTGTAAACAGGTGGCTGCCGAGGTAAGCCTTCAGACACCGTAAATAGTTCGTCAGTATAACTCTGCTCATATTTTTTATCAAATACCCCCTCTCAATTTGGATATCCTTACAAGTTCGCCCTCCTTAAAGCTCATTTTGACAGCAGCTTTTTTACGTTGGCTAGAGGGGTTATACAGGTTCCGAAACACTTGAGCCGCATTTTCCTTTGTCACCTGCATTGGTGTCATTTTAATACTCCGGTGATAACTATTATTGTAACTTTCAATTAGTTCGGGTAAGATGTCTATATATCTATGAGTGTTTTTAGCTGTAAAATACCTCCACATTCTAGTTTTCAGCGTACGGTTAAATCTTTCTATCACACATGCCTTCATGTCACTGGCTGTTGTATAATGTGCAATACCTCTTTTCTTCAACAAGTTTTGAAAAACTTTATTAAAGAATTCTTTCCCCGCGTCTGTTTGTAATTTTTTAGGGATCTCGCTGTGTGTTAAAACTGTATCAAAAGCTTTGGTAACCTCTATACCCGTCTTTTTCTTTAATGCTTGAGCATAGGCTTTTTTTCGAAAACACATCTACGACTGTTAATAAATAATTAAAGCCATCATTATATTCGGACAGCGACTGCATATCACAGAGATCTGCTTGAAATTGTTGCAGCGGTCTGAGTACGAAAACTCTGTTTCTTGCAAAATGCACCCTTGCCGGTTTATGCAAAGTATATGCGTCTTGCTCAGATAAATATTCTCTGACTTTCTCTACATTTATTTGTTTACCCATTTCATTCTGTACAGCTCTATGGAGTTTATCCACACCTCCTAAACTCCCTGGATTAGATGGATTGTAATACACCCTATGCATAACACGTTTCTCAGACATGTTTCCTGTTACAGCCCCGATGAGGTAATGAGTACAACAGTTTTCTTACAATGCATTTTATTGATATGTCACACCCATGTATAGAAAAAAACATGTTACAAAAAGAAGTAAAATATAAAAACAGATCAAAAATAAAACATACTTTAACGAAAAAGTATCAAAATAAAATAAAAACTCTTCCTAATGCTGCCAGAAGGCCCAAGCTGCTCTTGTAATCTTCATTTGGGTTTCGTCGTTCTCTACCAGCTGTTCGTATAGTTTCTCGATTTTAGCCTCAAAGAGTCTGGTGTTTCTGAGGTTGTGCAGAATCGCCTCGGTAGCTCCAAAGACTCTCCTCTCTGACACATGAAGGTGGTTCTGGTGCAGAGCGTCCCGAATGGCTGGAATGAAACGAACGGTCCACAGTCTCTTTACCACTTCATCATAGTGTCGATCCAAATAGTATTCATCGGTACGGAATAAACACTCGTGCTGCCTCTGACTGGGGTGATCGACTTGACATCCGTTACATGTTTCCTTTCTGTAAAGGTACACGACTCTATCCAACAGATGAACTACAACCGCTTTTACCGTGTTCAGGAATGCCGATGTCCTAATACGTTCTGTAGCATCACCCTTGGGAGCATAAGGAAGCATGGCGAATCAATGCCTACTGTTGTTGTTGATTCCTCTGGAGACTTGGATGGAGGTTGAGGCATATCCAGCCACCCCGTGATATCAATGTCAGCCATAGCGCTGTCCAGATCTGGTGTCCAAAATGTTGGTGAGGATGGCGGTCCTGTAGGCGTTTGATCCAGGCTGCAGATCGTGGTTTTTCTCAGATCCATGGTTGCTGCTCTCTAAAAATGTCCTTGCGGGGTCCTTACTTTTTAAATGATCTGCTGAGGTGGGTGGGACTTGTTATGTTGACTGGGGGGCGGAGTCCTCTGCAAAAGTGAGGGTCTTTTTCACCAGTATAATGTCCATCGATGTCTGACTTTGTTTAAAAAGTTCTTTAAGCTTTGTAGCTTTTCCATCAATCATTTCCATCCATGCAGTCAGAGGCACCCTCAAGGACGTTTGAAATACCCCGCAGGTAGAATTAAAATACTCCAAAACAAAATCATCAGAGGAGTCCTTACCCAACGTCACCAAACGGCTTGAGCGGTAATACCAACGCCCAGAGGGTCCGCTTTTAGTTTCCCAGACGGTGCCTGTCAGGACTCTTCTCCCCTCTGGCTGTGTGGGAATATCTCCTTCTTCTTCCTCCACACTGAGGGGTAAGGATGTAAGCTCTTCTTTAATCTCGCATGCTGTTTGTGTTTCTTTGTTTTTCTTTGCAAATATCTTGTACACCTCTGGTTCCACGATGGTTTCTTGATGCACTACTTCTTCCGATACAATGGTTGCGTGTAGATCTCGGGAAGACACCAGAGTTAACACAGCCCAATCTGTTGAGGTCAGTGTCGCTTTAACACTACGGGGTCCATACGTTTCTCCATTCTTCAGATTGTAGAAATGCAGTTCATTAGCCATATAGTTGAATATATAACCCCAAACATCGCCATTTTTTAGAATCCATTCTTCGTGAAGTTCTTCGGCTGTAGGCGTCTGAACCCGGCATACAAACTGCATTCGTTTCTTGATTGGAGCACCCAACGGATGGCTGTAAGTTGTCACCGGTGTCTCGCTGATTAAATTCATATCAAGATGTCTCTTGGCCATTTTCTCTCGACTTGAAAAATATTTAAGAGTGACCAAAGACGCTGGCTTTTTATTTAGACAGAGGGAGAGGGTGAGGGGCGGGGAAAGTGTGTGTGTGTGTGTGTGTGTGGGTGTGTATGTGTGTGTGTGTGTGTTCCCCCTCCTTCACCATATGTTTTCTCCCCTCATGTCCTGTCATGTCCTGTTTGCAAAAACAGAGAGGTTTAAATATATGTTTTTAGATGCTTTTACTTTTGATTAATTTCATGTTATTTGCAAGTATTTGTAAGTTACATTCGATACTGTATACAGGATTAACCACACAGGAAGTGGTTAGGAGGCGGGACATATATCCTAGACATATTAATTGATTGAAAACAACGGCATTTTATTTTTCTCATTTTTTTAATTTTAATTTAAATTTAATTGTGTAAACCGGAAGCGGGGGCGGGACATCCGCCGGAAGCGGGGGCGGGACATCCGGTCGAACGAGGCGGGACTTCCGGTCGAACGAGGCGGGACTTCCGGTTTTCAAAATAAAAAGGTGGGACTTCTGGTCAAATAAGGCGGGACTTCCGGCCAAAAAGGGGCGGGGCGACCTGTCACTTTTTCTGCATACTAATGAGATTAATATGGCATTTGTATCACTACTTATGCCCACAACTCCCTGGTTTGCTCCGCCACAGGAATGTCTCCATTCATGGCTTCTGTTGGGTTCCAACCCCCTCTCTTCCCCGCCCAGGAGAGGGATGTGGCAGTCCCCTCAGTACAGGGGCATCTTCGGCGGGCCCGCAGAGTCTGGCATGAAGCTCGGGCAGCTCTCGTTCGCACTGCTGCTCGCAACCAGAGGCTTGCAGACCGCCATCGCACTCCAGCCCCGGACTACCAGCCCGGTCAGAAGGTCTGGCTGTCCTCCCGTGATCTGCCACTCCAGACTGACTCCCGCAAACTGGCACCCAGGTACATTGGCCCGTTTGTCATTGAACGGATTATTAACCCCGCTGTGGTTAGGCTCAAGCTGCCTGCTGCCTTGAATGTCCACCCATCATTTCATGTCTCACTTCTCAAACCAGTTTCCTCCAGTCCTCTGAGCCCTCCGGCCGAGCCCCCTCCTCCCCCCCGGAGTATTGACAATCATCCTGCTTTCACCGTCCAGCGGTTGTTGGATGTACGAAGGCGAGGCCGGGGGTTCCAGTACTTGGTGGATTGGGAGGGGTACGGACTAGAGGAGCGTCAATGGGTCTCCCGCTCCCTGATTTTGGACCCTGCTCTCCTTAGGGACTTTTATGAGAGGTACCCGGACAGGCCTGGTAGGACGCCAGGAGGCGTCCGTTGAGGGGGGGGTACTGTTATGATTCTGTTTAGTTGTATTTTTGTTGTGTGCTTTTGTGTGCTATTTCCTGTCTCACCCCTCTCTTCTCTGTTTTCCTCTGCAGGGCTGGTGTGTGACAGGGAGTTGGCTGGCTCCTCCCAGTAGCAGACGAGGCACACCTGTTTCCACTCACCTCTTTACCTGTAGATATAAAAGCCCGGTCCTCATGCCACTTCCCTGCCAGATAATTCCTCTGTGTTTCGACCCTCCGGTGTGTCTCGCTGCTCTCCTCGTTGTTTGGATTATTGTTTGGATTTTTGCCAGCCAACTTCCTGACTCCACTGCCGTATTTTTTGTTCTCTGCTTGAATAAAGCTTTTTGTTTATCGACCATCTCTCTCCAGTCTTTTGCTTTGGGGTCCAAAATCCTATACGCCGTAACACAGAGACCAATCAAGGGCTTTGATTTATGATCTGTATGACAGTGGCCATGTCGGCAGGCCAAATCATGTGGACAGCCAGTCACCCTGTGTGAGGCAGGCCACTTAACAGGCCAGGCCATCGGGAAACCCCCCAGTCCTCCTGATGGCCAGCCCGGGACTGGGTACAGGAGGCGTAGAGCGAGGGATCATTGTCCACAAGTTAATCGATCGCAGATTGCGTTGTGGTCGCGGACGGATAAACATTTTTAAAAAAAAAAAACTAAATGGATCGCGAAATATCCTTGGGCGGCCGTTAATATACCTGGGCGGCCCGCCCAAGTAAAATCTATGTGGGAACTCCCTGGAAGAAATATACTAGTGCGTAGTTGATGTGTGTTTTACGTCTGTGATATTTACTGTGGTGCTGTAAAGTGACCTTTGAGCTGCAAATGATACTGTCGTAAATCTGTCAGAATCAAAATTCCTTTATTTGTCCCCCTTACCTATTAAACATACTTACATAATAAAAATGATATGCACACGTTATTAATACTAATAATACAAATAATAATTCTAAACAATTTTCTTTTAAATAAAAAAAAACACCTCGGGTCACATCAAGAGGATTCTGAAATCATCTGAATCATCTTGGGAACCCCTGAATCCCCTCCCCCAGCTGTGTGTCTGTGTATTTAGCAGGATGTCTGGCACTTAGAGTAAAGTTGTTATATATATAATACATATAATGGTACTGTTCTAGCGGTAAACACTTATGAAAGAACGTGTCAACATTACAATATGTTTTATGGGCTCCCAGCCGTCCCCAGCATACAGCGGCATGGCTCACTGAGATGGCACAGCAACAATGGTACAATGGTGCCGGACACATGCACACACATGAGTGGGAGGCCAATTGAACCCTGGGTCCACATGATTGCTCTGAGAATAGTTTGAATGATGGTCAGGGCTGAAGTGACATTGTGTGTTAATCTGCAACATCTAAGCACTGATAGGCTGTAATGTAAAAGGTGAATAATGTGAAGCCATGAACTTCAACTGATAAAATGTTTTAATTCTTTTAATTAAAGTTTATATGCAGAGTTTGATCAAAAATCCTTGTTTGGATGTTTGGACATTAATGGCTTTGCAGAAAGGTTGCCTTGTGTCACAATATGAACCGGCGGCTGCACCACTTTAACCCAGGGTTAAAAGGTCAATTACAGAAAGTGAAATAAAAGTGAGAGAAGGATTGTTTTTTTTCTGTCTTTACTGGAAACAGAGAGGGGACTTGAAAAGTTGCCAGTGGATACCCAAGCACAGTGTGAAGACAATCACTCGTTGCCAAGCAACCCCCCCCCCCCCCATTGGTGTGTACCCTGCCACCTGTGAGGCACAACAGACCATGGTGCTACAGATGTGGGGGGGGGGGCTGCATGTGGGACCAACATCATGACACATTAATGTGTGGACAAGGTTTGTCCAAACTCACAAAACTTTATTATCATTTAGTCTCACTGACGGAACAGGAGAAACTGTGTGTGATACTCACATCGTGTTTATTTGGAAGCATTTATTAAAACATTAGTTTGTACACAACAAGGACTAACACTGAGTACAATGCACTGTTAATCCATCAGTAAGCACTGACTGGTGAAAACGAAAAAATCTTTATTTCACATTTATTCGAAAATACAATGAACACCTTTTAAAGGTGCATTAATGACTTTTGTGGCAATATGACGAAAAATAAAACCCTACAAAACAGAATGCTGACATTATCAATGTGTTAAGTTGTTATGTGAACTTGTTAGTAACATTCGTCTATTCACACATCCAGGTATCCAGGTAACAGCTTTTCACTGAACTCAGTCTCTGGAAAACCAAAAGAAATACGTTTAAACCTGAAGAGAGGACTTAAGGTTGGTTGGTGATTCCTTTTGGGTTCATCACGCCGACTGACCATTTGTACTTTACAGGCTTTTCAGCCAGTACCCGTGGGGTGTATCAATCAAAGGTTTTGAGGGAATTGTAAAATGCTTTAAAAAAGATTACAGTAAAATATGAGAAAATACTTGTTGGCAAAAGCTGCCTGATGCAGATCAAAGTGTGTGTGAGTAGAGTAGATTAATACTTTGTGTGTGTGTGTGTGTGTGTGTGTGTGTGTGTGTGTGTGTGTGTGCGCGCACACGCGCGTGCATGCGTGTGTGTGTGTGTGTGTGTGTGTGTGTGTGTGTGTGTGTGTGTGCTGTTTGCTGATGCGTGTGTATTCCTGTAAACTCTCAGCAGAAAGTGAGTCAGAAAAAGAAGTCTGCATACTTCAATGTGCTGCAGCCTGGCAACCTGGAGGTCAGAAGCCCATTGTTTGATTAAGCAGATTATGCCTCACCAGGAACTCAGGTCAAACCCCCCAAAAAGACGTGTATAATGTAGTACAAAACACACAGGGGGGCCGAGGGACCAAAGGTTAGGGAGCTACTCCATCTGGATGCCACAAAGAAGTTAGCCTGGTGGACACGGGGGCACAGGTAGCCCCTCACATCTCCCATTGCTCTGGAACGTTTAATATCGGTCTGATGTGTTTGCATATCGTTGTGTGTCGGGTGGAACTTGACAATGGTAAATGATAAAACAGGGTTACTGCCCCCAGTGCTCCCATCACCACTGAACCACTGCTTCTGCAGCACATCTCTGAGACCCCGTCACTTTTACATTACATTACATTACATTGCATTTAGCTGACGCTTTTATCCAAAGCGACTTACAATAAGTGCGTTCGACCAACAAAATACAAACTTGAAGAAAACAGAATCATATAAGTACATCAGGTTTCATAGAGCAAAAACATTTCAAGTGCTACTCAACTGGCTTTAGATAAGCCAGCCCTTTATTAGTATATAAGTGCTTTGTTAATAGTTCTATCGCTCTAAGTGGAGTCGAAAGAGATGAGTTTTCAGTCTGCGCCGGAAGGTGTGTGAGCTATCTGCTGTCCTGATGTCAATGGGGAGCTCATTCCACCATTTTGGAGCCAGGATAGCAAACCCACGTGTATCTGCTGATGGGAACTTGGGTCCCCCTCGCAGCGATGGTGCAGCGAGCCGTTTGGTTGATGCAGAGCGTAGTGCACGCGCTGGGGTGTACGGTTTAACCATGTCCTGGATGTAGGAAGGGCCAGATCCATTCGCAGCATGGTACGCAAGTACCATTGTCTTGAAGTGGATTCTAGCAGTTACCGGAAGCCAGTGGAGGGAGCGGAGGAGCGGAGTGGTGTGGGAACATTTAGGAAGGTTGAAGACCAGACGAGCCGCTGCATTCTGGATGAGCTGCAGAGGTCGGATGGCACATGCAGGTAGACCAGCCAGGAGGGAGTTGCAGTAGTCTAGGCGTGAGATGACGAGAGCCTGGACCAGAACCTGCGTGGCTTTCTGAGTCAGCTGGGGACGCATCCTCCTGATGTTGTAAAGCGTGTATCTGCAGCAGCGGGTTGTAGCAACGATGTTTGCAGTGAAGGACAGGTTGTTATCTAGGATCAGACCCAGATTCCTTGCAGTCTGAGTCGGGGAGACAACAGAGGTGCTGATGTTGATGGTCAGGTCAAGAGTGGGACAATCTTTTCCCAGAAGAAAAAGCAGTTCAGTCTTGTCAAGGTTGAGCTTGAGGTGATGAGCAGACATCCACTGAGAGATGTCAGCTAGACAAGCAGAGATGCGTGCGACGACCTGGGTCTCTGAGCGGGGAAAGGACAGAATTAATTGGGTGTCGTCAGCGTAGCAGTGATATGAAAAAACATGCGGGCTAATGACTGATCCGAGCGAGTTTGTGTACAAGGAGAAGAGGAGGGGACCAAGAACAGAGCCCTGAGGGACCCCTGTAGTTAATTGACAAGGGTCGGACTCTGACCCTCTCCAAGTAACCCTGTAGGACGGTCTTTGAGGTATGAGGTGAGGAGGGAAAGTGCAGAGCCTGAAACTCCAAGTTCTTGGAGAGTGCGAAGGAGGATCTGATGGTTCACCGTGTCGAATGCAGCTTCTGGTGGTCCTTCTTCCTGGTGATGCTGTTGCTCTGGATTGCTGTCTCAGCCTTCTTCTGCTGTTTGTCCAGCACAACAATGTCAGGTTGGTCAGCCATCACCCTTCTGTCAGTCTGGATCTGGAGTACCGTAGAATCTTACCTTCGTCGTTCTCAGCCACCTTTGGACCATTTTGTGCTTGTACAGCCCATACTCTGCACAGATGTTCCAGATGTGCCGGCCTCTTGGTTATGGCACTCCATGTTTGCTGTACACCCTGCTGCTGTTATGAGCTGGACTGTCTCAGGGGCCTCTTTACCAATCCTGGGCCTGGGTCCTGCTTGGTATGATAGACCCCGGTCTTTGAGGATCTGTTCCTCAGGGCCTGCCATGGTTACTGTGTCTGTGCTGTCGATCAGATCAGCTGTTTACAGCTACCAGTTGGGCGAATGTGGCTGTGAGGGAGTGTGGTTCTCTTTCCACCAGAAGGTTGTGGGTTCGATCCCAGCCCATGCAGTCAACATGTCGTTGTATCCTTGGGCAAGATACTTAACCCTGAGTTGCTCCCGATGGCCAACGGTGTGTGAATGTGTGTGAATGTTATGTCCTAGAGTAAGGTGCACTGCTCTGTATGAATGGGTGTGAATGGGTGAATGACATGTAGTATGTAAAGCGCTTTGAGGGGTCTTAAAGACTGGATAAAGCGCTATCTACACTGAACAAAAATATAAATGCAACACTTTTGTTTTTGCTCCCATTTGATGAACTCAAAGATCTAAAACATTTTCTATATACACAAAATAACCATTTCTCTCAAATATTGTTCACAAATCTGAACAAATCTGTGATAGTGAGCACTTCTCCTTTGCCGAGATAATCCATCCCACCTCACAGGTGTGGCATATCAAGATGCTGATTAGACAGCATGATTATTGCACAGGTGTGCCTTAGGCTGGCCACAATAAAAGGCCACTCTGAAACGTGCAGTTTTGCTTTATTGGGGGGGGTCTGGGGGGGTCCGAAAACCAGTCAGTATCTGGTGTGACCACCATTTGCCTCACGCAGTGCAACACATCTCCTTCGCATAGAGTTGATCAGGTTGTTGATTGTGGCCTGTGGAATGTTGGTCCACTCCTCTTCAATGCCTGTGCCAAGTTGCTGGATATTAATAATAATAATAATTCATTTTATATAGGCGCCTTTCAAGGCTCTCAAGGTCGCCGTACAAACACATACAAAACAAGATACACAATACATAACACCAGCTTAAGAGACATAAACAAGACAATCCACGGCCTTTTGTTTTGAGTTGGCGTAGTTCAGGTGTAAACCAAGGAGCAGAATGGGTGAAGGAAACAGACCGGGTTTTTAAAGGAGCCAGGGTATTGAGCAGTTTATGAAGATTGTTATTGTAATGAGAAACCAGTTCATCAGGCGGGGATGAACTATTTATGCTGGGGAGGTTGTCAATGCCACTGGAGAGTGTAGTGCTTGCAACTATGGTAGGGATAGGCCCATTGAGTTGTAAGGCAATTGATTCAAATGAGCCGTGAACAGGAAGCGCACTGACAGCGCAGCGTCATACTTCCTGAATGAAAAGTCAACTATATAATTAGACAAATATGAAGACTTTAAACTTTAAACATCCATGACTTAAACACTTGATCCAGGATCAAAGCCACAGAGCTGCACCTGCAAGGTGAATACAGCTGGGAACAGAAAAAGTGTTTAATGCGTACATTAACAGGTTCATGATATCACTGCCCGTCTAAGACACGAGTGGATCTGACTTTAATTACATTTGACTCGAGTGTTTCGTCAACTTAATGTGTTGCTTAAAATAATACTTCTGCATACAGTATGTGACACTGTGAGTGTTGCACGGCCAGATACGGCTCAGCTGACTCAGATCAGGAGATATGTGATACATTATGAAGTGATATGCCGCAGACTGTACTTAATGTACTCTGATCCGGTTACTTATGTTGTGGCAGATATTTAAGTAAGCTTTCTTAACGCTAATGTTATACTAGTCAGATTGCTCTGAAGATGGAGGTGATATTCTATTCATGTTCACGTTCACACAGTCGGTGATTTTTGCCGGCCGTTTTTCCTGCAACGGCAGCTTTTCTGTATTTCCTTTCTCCTGTAATATGACTTGATCGCTTTAAACTCTGCACACTGAGCTCTGATTGGTCAGCAGGCGGTGCTTTCACTGAGTTGAGCTCTTAGCCTGCAACCTCACCTGGTCCCGACCAGGTTAGCCGCTAAGCATAAGTTACCATGGAGATCTAGCCTGCTAAAAAGAGAACCAGCTTCCGAGTTTTCCCTGAAGTTAGCCGCTAAGCGAAAATCCTGCTTCGTAGTATACCCCCCAGATGGATTGTATGGGTTTGGAGTCATCGATGTATAATCTTCGCTGGGAACCACGTGGATATATTTCCGATGGGGATGACGAGCGATGTCCAGAAAGGAATCGTAGTCGGAGGAGATCAGCAGCTGTGTATTGGAGTGCCGCTGTCGCTAGGTTGAACGACAGGGCAGTCCAGATGAGAACAGACCACACAAACAGCTCGTTGATCCACATAGTTGTCGGTGATGTTTGGCTAGAGGATGGGCCTCACGCCGCGGAAGCAGCCAGGTGAGGGGTGGTGGCCCCGACACACAGCAGCTAGGGTTGATGTTAGTCCAAAATACACACACACTGCACATACACCGGTTAATTCGATCGTTGGGCAGATACATCCAGATCATATTATAATGGCCAAAGTCATCAAAGTGAGCGATAATAGTTGCATTAGGCTACATAAAACTAAAAGTAGCTGGAGAGCAGCGGCAGCTAAGTGTGCCAGCGTTCGCTCTCATCAGCTCTGGTGGACATTCCTGCTGTCAGCATGCCAATTGCACGGTCCCTCAAAACTTGCGACATCTGTGGCATTGTGCTGTGTGATAAAAACTGAACATTTCAGAGTGGCCTTTTATTGTGGCCAGCCTAAGGCACACCTGTACAATAATCAGGCTGTCGAATCAGCATCTTGATATGCCACACCTGTGAGGTGGGATGGATTATCTCGGCAAAGGAGAAGTGCTCACGATCACACATTTTTTCAGATTTGTGAACAATATTTGAGATAAATGGTTATTTTGTGTAAATAGAAAATGTTTTAGATCTTTGAGTTCATCTCATGAAAAATGGGAGCAAAAACAAGTGTTGCATTTATATTTTTGTTCAGTGTAAGTACAGTCCATTTACCAGTACGTATGTATGTTTATTTCAGCTTTCCCCAAAGAAACCACAACTACTAATCTATGTACTTAATTATTTTTGACACATTGATTTAGGTAGGCTGACGAGCATTGTTGTGCGTTGCTATACGTTTATTTTGTACACACAATATCTTGTTAGAAGTTCACACTTAAATACCACAAAGGGTTTTTTTCCGACACATTTCTGACTGCTTTACACTGGTTGACTTTGGGCTTGTTAGCTTATACTGTCTGAAGGAATTCCTCCCAGGGAGAACAGCTGTTGTCTGCAGGTGGGAAACTGGAGGTCTGCGTCTCCTCAGCATGTGTCCATGGTGTCCTTTTGGTCAAAGCTGTGGACTTGAAGTGTACTTTCACTGCATGGCTAAACTATTACCTCTAATGCAGAGCAGAACAACACATGTATATACAAAGAAACATATGACTAATAACACTAAAAATAACATAACACTCTTCTTTGCCTCCTCTGAAAACTGGACAACCATTAAGGCTGCATTTCTCTTCACTGAAAAAACTAAAACGTTGACTTTAATTAAATGTCGTATGTCAAAAGATTTCACATAACTATTAGGTTAGTTGAAAGCAATAATTTTAAGTTTAAATAACAAATATTAAATTCAGCTAACCTAATTTGGCTATTTGAAATGTCTTTACATAATACATTTAATGAAAGTAAATGTTTCAGTTTTTTCAGTGTAACTTCTTAAAGGTCCCATGTCATGGCCATTTCCACTGATCATAATTCCATTGTTGAGGTCTACTAGAATAGATTTATACTGTGCAATTTTCCAAACTCACATTGGTTTCGCATACAGCATCTCTGTAAAGTACGTGTATTCACTCTCTCCACTAAACGGCTCGTTGCAGCTCTTGCCCACCCCTCCCTGTGAGCCCAGTGTGCTTCGATTGGTCGGGACCAGTCGGGACGTTGTGAATCGCGCTGAGCTCCGTGGAGGTGTGATTTCCTTGTTTAGCGATACACAGCGAAACACAGCCAAACTCACCCTGAGCACACACAAAGTCACAGCCGAAGTAAAAACAATAAGTGTGGCTTGATAGTGAGTAGAAAAAGGTTGATAAACGCTGTGAGAATGGGTCTGCACTCTGCAGAGAGAATGTCGCCGCAATCCCAACTGTCTGTTATCAGCCTGCAGCCAGGGAGGAGAGATCAGCTGAGCTGCCTGCACTGAGTGTGTGAGGAAGTCCGTGGATTGGTCAATTTGGACCAATCAGCGGGGGCTTAACGTAACGGCTGCGCGGACGTAACGTAACGGCTCCACGGATTGGTCCATTTCGTTCCGGGGACCACATGACATCATGATGTACCCGGAAGAATCAAATGGACAGTGACGTATCTCCAACGAGGCGTTTTGGGGAGGTATTTTCTGTTTTAGAGTTTTACTCGCTACAGGGTGTACTTTGAGGGTTTTGACTCTGCAGACCGTTTACATGCATACAAACCTTCATAACACACAAGGGGATGGGCAATAACCGGAAAAGCATGACATGTGACCTTTAAGCATTCTCTTAAACAGAATATGCTTTCATATATATGTAAGAAAAAGCAAAACGGACTGTAAGTCATTCTAAGAACCCTTAATGCTATCGATCCAGATCTACAGGATCCACAGTCACACTGTACCCTGCTTTACCTTCTCACAGAAACATAACAGCAGTCATCATCACATTCAAAGCGCACAAAGCACAGTTCAGCTCTGCTCAGCACTGTCAGTCCGACCCCCCCCCCCCCAACAGACGGTAGGTCATGCTGCACCGCCTGATGCAGTAACTGTTCGTGTTCACTGATCTCAGCTCAGTTTCAGCATGCTGTCCCCATGTCTCAGTGAACGCACCCTGATCCTCCTGCTCTAAACAGCTGCTGTAACATTCTCATCAGCACTGTTGGTGGGGGCCGTGCCCGTCAGGGTCCCGTTGGCGGGTGTGTGTGGGGTGACCTTGGCCAGACGGTGCTCCTTGCTGTGGGTGCAGCTGCGGGCGCAGAGCTGGCAGGAGGCGCAGGCGGAGTTGCAGCAGGGCAGGAAGCGGCAGACGCTGAGGCGCCACAGGAACCAGCCGGGAGACCAGCAGCACCAGCAGAGCACCACGCCCCCCCCTGCCACCCCCAGCACAATGTAAAGAACCAACAGGGGCAGGGAGGCGGGGGAGTCTACGGACAAGATCAAAAAATCCAATTATCTTTATTATAACGGCCGCCATATTTTATTTGAATTCAATGCAGGGTTGGGAGAGTTACTTTAAAAATGTATTTTGTTACAATTACTACTAATTTATGAAAATCAGTAACGTAATCTGAGTATCACAATAATTTAACCTGATTTCCGTTACTTTCGGATAACCCTAAATATCAAATGCAATGCAAATAAATAAAGAGAAAATAAATATCAATAAGGTGTTTTTTGTGTATTATGTATGCCAGCAGAACAATGTGACCTTAGAAAAGAAGAAACCAAGATATTTAGGATCAAAAATGTAAACTGTATTTTACGCTAAGCTTACAGAATAGTATATTACAAATTCTGTTTTAGTTTAACACATTCATTAAAAGCAAATACAGTATTTTTGTTTAATAAATCAGGCTTCCACCAACTCTACCTCATCTACCAATAATATATGTATCTTTATTATAATACTCATTATAACATTGGGATCCTGCTAGTAATCCCCATTTAAGACAAATGTACGAGTAATCTAATGATTGACTACGTAATCCTGTTAATGCAGGTGGGAAAACAATAATATAACTTATCTTATCTTACCTTTTTACCAAATGACTGATAATGTGCCTCCCCAACAGTTTTTTACTATTGGTTTGATGCCCAAAATAAGTTCCGTGGTTCACACAGCTTGCAAGACTTTCACATTTTGTTATACGGCATTAAATAGGTCAGTAAAGGCCGCTAGTAAATGTCTATATAACACGGTGCCTATAAGTCATTAAATAAGTACGACGTCATCACGCTGAACATTAGCCGCCCTTAGCTTAGCGGTGGTGATGTGAAGTAATGCAATTGTCATTGTTGTTTTGTTTGCTCCGCAGGTTTTTCTGTCACAATACAAGTGACGATACTCACAATGACGATAATGTTATAATAATACATATTTAAAATACTTATATCTACAGAGGGGATACAACCCATAATATAATGAACATATTATACTCAATATTGGGTAACACTTTATATTAAGGTACACAAGTTAACCATCAACTAGTTGTTAATTAACATGCATATTAACAGTATATTGGCTCTTTATTAGTCATTATAAAACACTTGTTCTTATTCATGACCATATTCTACAAGTAATACGCCATTAGTTGAGAGTTTTTCCTCAATAACCCTCTAATTAGTGCGTATTTATTGCAAGTAAGGAAGTTGTTGTTCATGAGTTCTGGTCTTAATATGCTCTGCTCAATATGGGCCTAATAAGGCAGTAGTACCACAAGAATAGTAATTCTCCCGTAATAACACTTAACAAATATGATCTATTCTTATGTAACAAGAGATGAAACTATAAGTGTTAATTGTGTCTAAATAACTCAACATTTGGAATTTCTATCTAAGAACATGTTCCCTATTTTAAAGTGAAGTCTTGTTCATAACCAATAAGCTAGTAGTTTGACTCTAATTGACCTCAACAGGTTCCCTATTCTAAAGTTGCCTCCTCTTCACACTTTGTAAATACATTATAGCACACACCTACTGAAATTAACCTCTTAACAGTACATGAACAAAGTAGGCACACGTTGAAATATCTGTTTTATTAATGCACCACTAAAGAGAGGTTCAGACACATACCAAAACCAACCCAGTCTCACGGCATTTCGTGTTCATTAACATGATTTTTAATCTATTGATTCGTGTTCACCAACACGATTTTCCCCTTTTTTTCGTGTTGCACAGCACGATTTTAAAAGCAATGTATTTCTACTGGTAATGTGTTTCGTGCCTGCAGGCTGCAGCACGTCTTTTTCTCCGGTCGGGTCGTGGAAGACCGAAAGCTGTGTGGTTCATAAAAACATGTTCTTACTCAATATCAAGCCACAGTTATTGCTTTTATTTTAAATCGTATCATTTCTGACTTTTGTTGCCGTCTGTGAGGAAAATAAATGGGGCTCAGAGCCTCAGAATACTGAAATCTGTATTTTTAAATATTTGTTTCCTTCTAATTTGTTATTCTTTTCAAAATAACACACTTTTATTTACTCACAAATAACACACAATTATCCTTGCTTTTATTTATTGGTTTAATTCCATAATCTCGGGCTTTTTTGGCGTCCGTCAGGAACTGAATTTCAAAATAAAAATAAATGGAAACAGACGTAGGCATTTCGAGCGATTACCCAAGATCCTCAGCTATGGTTTAAGCTCGCTGATTGGATGTTTTAGCCGCAATGCATGCTGGGATTTGGTGTTTATATTATATGAAATCCGGAAAACATTTTAAAAGAATAAAATAATACTTAATTCCTAGTGCTCTTGCTTTTCTCTTTGAAAGTCATCACATAACGGCATTGTAATACACGGTTCGGCTGCATTACATATTACAGATCTGCCGTAGTTCTCTATTTATAGAGCCCTGATGAGAAGACCTTTGGAAAAACTGAAGAAATGCCGCCGAAACTGAATACTTGACGTGGATCATAAATATATCAACAATTAAACAACATCTTCAATTTCTCTTCACACAAAACGTCTCCTTGCAGTATCAACACTAATTCGGCTGACTTTTACATTTGATCTAATTCATAGATGGGTTATATTTACACCATAACGGTGCACAGCTGATATAAAAGGACCTGTCGTTTTTAAAGATATTACTGATTTTCTTTGAATATAAGAATGTAAATACTGAGTCTGAAATAGTATAGCAATATGCTGTACAATTATGTGAAAGCATGAATAAAACTACACATCTTCAGATGTTGTACATACATAAGTGTCCTACACTAATAATACAAAGTTATTAGTAGTATGCTGTGTGTACCTTGTGTGCACCGCCTAGTGGTTAAAGCACGTTATTGAATTATTGTTTTTATGTGTTATATTTGATTACAAAAATATTAAGAATACATACTTTCATAGGGGGAAAGTAGAAGGTCTGTGATAGAAATATAGAATATAAAAAATCAAGAAGATACTATAAGTGATCTCTACAATAAAACAGTTTAGTGCTGGATGTACAAAGATATTAATATGAGGAGGTGCAAAACAGAAAAACGAATTAACCTTTATTTAAACATTAAATAATACTTTAGATTAAGGTCTTCTTTTAAATAAGAAAAAAACGTTGGGGTATCAAAAGATAAATATTAAGCCTGACAAAGTACTTAACGTCTAATATATTGCTTTCCTGCAATGTTAACTATGTTGAAGCACTTATTTTAACTGATATTATACATATGAATTATACTCTTATGTATGTAGATAGAATAAGAAATGTGCAGAATATGACAGTTTAATGGTGGAGGTACACACATATTGATAGATGTCTTGTAATGCACTGTTGAGGAACCTGTGACCCAAGTTTTTCATTCATTGCATAACTACACCGTAGTTGTGTATATGATATGTCAATAAACCTTAGAAAATCTTGAAATCTTGAAAGGAATGGTATGCTCATGACACTCATTTTTAAATAATTATCATCCGATAAAACAGACCAGTCTCTGCCAGTCTTTTTTTTTTTTTTTTAATCCGATGACATTATCAGTGATTTTAAACTGATTATATACCGAAATAACATCAACACTGTGGGCACCGCCATTTTCCGGACGTGACGTAAACCATGCGTTTGGTTTTCGAGGACACGTTGATCTCCATGTTATTTACTGTAGTTTCTCTCTTCAAATATGCCTCACTGTATCGCGAAATATTGCCATAATTCTGATAGGAACAATCCACGGAATGCTTAGTTCCATCTTTTGCCAAAAGGTAAGCGTAAGAAGTACATTCGGAGGCAGTGGCTAGCGAAATGTGGCCGGCCCGAACCGAGAGATTCACAGGCTCATGTATGCAGCGAACATTTCAAATTTCCGGACGACTACTCTGAGAGTATGATAAAACATAACATGGGATTTATGGAACAACCATTACTTAATGGCGATGCAGTACCATCGGTCTTTCTGGTGTCATCACCGACCAGGACACCAGTTCGGCCAGTTGAGAAATCGCCCTCTGCAAGTGTGAAGCGACGGAGGAGCAGAAGTAGTGCTCGGAGTAAGAATAAGGTATGTTATAGCGCATTTCCATTGCAGCGGCTAGCCCCGTTTTAACGTCCTTTAGCGTCCAGGCCAGGACAGTTTTTGGTGGCCTTACCATATAGCGTAGTACCGACTAGTGTGTATTTTCCCCCAGTTTTTTCCGGCCCCATAAAATCGTGATTCTATGGCCAGGGACAACGAAGCTGAGTATGCTAAACTAGAGAGGGAATCGCTAGCAAGGGTGGTACTACATGCATACATATAGTATCTTATATCATCTTCCTATTATACACACATGCATTTCCAAACATCTGGACTACCTATGTTGCAAATGTATTATCTCTTCAATTTACACACGGCATCTATTGCACGTCTGTCCGTCCTGGGAGAGGGATCCCTCCTCTGTTGCTCTCCCTGAGGTTTCTCCCATGTTCCCTTTAAACTGGGGGTTTTCTTCGGAGGTTTTTCCTTGTACGACGTGAGGGTCTACGGACAGAGGGTGTCGTATTGTCGTACTGATAAAACATCAAAACTTCTTCCTCTGCTGACGAGTCCGAACTCAAATATTCAGCCATGTTTCCGTGTGTTGACAAAGTGAACGCATGGATGACGTCACGATCATCACGTGACTACTGAAAATGGCAAAAATGGCGGCGGCCAGACGGAATATAAAGGTTTTGATAAAAAAGAGCTATAAAATCATTATTTACCGGGGAGTATCGCTGATTTCTTCAGGGTATGGTTTAAACATAATGTTTCACTAAATACTGAAGTTTTGATTAATTATCTAATGAGTGGACCATTCCTTTGAAAGGGATATGCAAAATAGCCATAATATACAGTCTTTAATTAACTATTAGTAGAGAATAACGATTAATGAATATACTTTATTACTCGTTTCCATTAATGTCAATTGCAGATAAATGTTTACTCTTCTCAAGCACCAACTATCAAATATCTCTCCTGATTGTTGGCACTTGACAATCACCTTCCCTGAATTTTACTCAGGTGTAACTAAAGTCTGATTTAAGGGTTGTTTATATTTCACATAATTAATCAGAATCTGCAAAGTAACTCAAATAAGTGTAGTGGAGTAAAAATATCAGGTTAACCTCTGAATTGTAGTGGAGTAGAATTACAAAGTAACAATGAGCTGTCATGTGGGTATATGTTAATGCTGCGCATTATGGATACAAGCGATTTTCACCCATTTATTAATTATATGTTTTAAATTTGATAACACCAATGTGTTTAATACTGGCAACTTCTAATTGTGGGAAAAACGAAAACGTTCAGTAGAGACGTCCCAGAGAACATTTTGCGAAACACAATAGCCAGCATGTGTAGTTCTGGGGGGGCGTTCAATTCCAGTTTTGGATAGTCTGGCGTGGTTTCGTTCCATTTCAAACAGCTGTTTGACGCTCGGCGTAACCTTGGCGCACTGCCACTCCAACATCCAATCCCAGAGCTTGAAGATTAATCACGGGGACTGTAGTCCTAAACGATAGCTGGGGATTATGGGTAGTGTAGTGTCTTCGGCCATCCTAAACTCAGAAATGTTGACAATCGCAATGATGCTCGAAATGTCCCTTATAGGCCTACGTCTGTTTCCGGTTATTTTATTTTGAAATTCAGTTCCTGACGAACGCCAAAAAAGCCCGAGATTATGGAATTAAACCAATAAATAAAAGCAAGGATAATTGTGTGTTATTGGTGAGTAAATAACAGTGTGTTATTTTGAAAAGAATAACAAATTAGAAGGAAATAAATATTTTAAAATACAGATTTGAGTATTCTGAGGCTCTGAGCTCCATTCATTTTCCTCACAGAGGGCAACAAAAGTCCGAAATTATACGATTTAAAATAAAAGCAATAATTGTGGCTTGATATTCAATAATAATTTAAAACAAACTACGTATAACCACATTATAACTGAGTGAATGTAAAATGTAAGTATACCGTTATGAAGACATATCTGACATTTCCACTGGGTGACTAATTGATGTTGACACCATCTCACAAGTTCACAACACTCCTAAAATAACATTACTTTCTGAAGCACAATTTAAAATGTATGCTGTTTAAAATCTCAAATTAGATCTATTGTCCATCTATATTTTGATTATTATTTAATGGAAACTGTCCATAATCAAAAAGTCATTTCAAGTCAATCAAATACTTATTTCACTTCAGGGTGATAGCAGGAGACCCCATCTAGTCACTCACAGAGAAGCTGGACAATCTGATGTAGTTTCAAAATAAAATACTTTTGAAATCTCATATATGGGCTATCGTCCTTCTGTTTTTATACAAGAATAAATTAAAAACTGTCAAATTATCCAGTATCAAAGACTTATTTCACTTCAGGGTGATAGCAGGACACCCCATCTAATCACTCAGAGAGAATCTATCTTCCTTCTGTTTGTATCCAACAGTTCGAATGTTCGAATTACATTAAACCAGAATTTTTCTTTAACAGTGAAGAAAATTGGATATGTTAATGATATATTGACTCAAAAACTCAAAATGACCCCGGTTTTAATCTTGAAAATCTGGTCACCTTAGTTTAAACATCTCCAAATGTCATCACATAAACACAATACATGTTACTAATCCGATTCCTTACACTGTAAATGTACAAATATGAAACATACAGGTCAATATCACCTTGCTATTGGTAGCTAAACTGTCTATATCCCAACACATATTCTTGGATACCACATTTTGAGTTATTTAGACACAATTAACACTTACAGTTTCATGTCTTGTTACATAAGAATAGATCATATTTGGTACGCGTTATTAAGGGAGAATTACTATTCTTGTGGTACTACTGCCTTATTAGGCCCATATTGAGCAGCGCATATTAAGACCAAAACTCATGTACAACAACTTCCTTACTTGCAATAAATACGCACTAATTAGAGGGTTATTGAGGAAAAACTTTCAACTAATGGCCAGCGGTTTTCAGAGTGTGAGGCGCACTCCCTGGGGGTCGCCAGAGAGCTTCAGGGGAGGCGCAAACAAGTAGTTGATGCTTAATTTGTGTACCTTAATATAAAGTGTTAACCAGAATAATATATATGATATGTTTTATAATGATTGATCATGAAAGTGTTCTCAAAGCTGGTGAAGGTGCAGCTAGTTTGAATGACTTTGTAGACTGCAGGGTAGCTGGTGGATTTACTCCAGGTGGAACTAAAGTCTGATTTAACACTTGATTATATTTCACATCATTCATCCACATCTGTGAAGTAACTAAAGGTATTAAATACATGTAGTGGAGGAAAAGTACAATATTTATAGTGGGGTAGAAGTAAAAGTACCTCAAAATGGTACTGTAAATAACTTGAGTAAATCTACTTAGTTACTTTCAGTGTTGTGCTAGTTACTGAAAACCAGTAACTAGTTACCATTACTAGTTACTTCATTTCAAAAGTAACTCAGTTACTTTACTGATTACTTACACCAAAAAGTAATGCGTTACTGTGAAAAGTAACGTTTTAGTTACTTAAAAAATGGCTCCCATTATATTAATGCCCTTATAGCCTTCATTTCAGTACTGTTATTGCATTGGAGAACAATACAATCTGTTGATCAACTTGACATGCATTATATGCAATCTGGATAGCATCGATATTAGCTGGCTTTACATTTTTGTATATTCTTTCTCCAGGTAGTTGGAAAAAGTTTTCCGTCCCATATGCCGTGTGCCGCCCGGACATGCTATCATGCTAACTAGCTCCCTGAAAGCGGGTGACTCCACTGTAGCAAAAGCCTGCATGTGTTCTACAACATACCGTGCAATGGCTTTATCGACTTTCCCCGGCTAGCAGTCTCTTGGTTAAAGTCCAGCCGCTGTTGCTTAGGTGCAGGTGGAGGTGGAGTGGCGTCGGCTGAGTCTCTGTGGTCTTAGCTACTAGCTTCGTCCCAGCATGTTGCTTCTGCAGATGTTTTAAGAGATTTGAATGACTGGTTTGGGCAGTAGATGGGCTCTTTGACCCGCCAGGACACAACTTACATTTAACTAAAACGTTCTTTTCTTTGTGCTCGACAAAAGTGAAATAGTGAGAATATCTCCAGGTGGAGAAACTAGACTTGAGCTCCGCCGCCGCCATGATAGTCTTGTTAGTAAACAACACAAACACGCCCACAGCCCATCTCCGCCATGGATGTATAATAAGATCGGGGCTGAAGTCGAATAGTCCATTTAGCTTAGGAACCTTCCTAAAGGAGTGAAATGACCCGGAAGTCCCTCAGTGGCAGCCATGATAAGTGCCGTTCGAATTCTCGAGAATGATGAGAATGATAGGAAAGGAGGTTTCAAACTTCCTTTATAACCTCCTTTAGCTTAGGAACCACTGGACCTCCCTAACCGACAGGAGAAGCGAAAATGCTGCCCCACAATGCCTTGCAGCCGCAGCATTTGCCGTCACTCAACAGTCGGCCGTTCACGGAAACAACCGATTATGACCAATAAATGATATCATGAAAGTTACGGTGCTTATTAAGCTTTTTAAAACGTAGGTGGTAAGTTGCCAAAGTGCTTTGTTCTGAACGTTCATCAGTATTATAATCAAAGAGAGAAATATGAACGTTAGTTTTCACTGAAATGATCAAATAAAGTCAACATTTCAGTCTTCACTGAGCTGTGTGGGGTTTGTTCAACTTCTAAAAGATGTTTGAATGGTGATATACACAGTGATAGATGTTAAGGACTAACGTTTATAATAAATACATCTGTATTGATTTTAAGATCTTTTCATAGTTCATACAATCTGTCAATCTTTGGGATCATTTGTATTAATGAGGACCGGAGGGAGAGGGTGACGAGCATAAGTTTCACTTTCCTTTTTTATTTCAGTTCCAGCTTTGGTCATGAAGAATATGTTTGTCTGCTGTCCACGTTCATAAAGCAAAGCAGCAGCATCAGAGCACGGGGCAGAGTCTCTAGATGAGTTCACAGCAGTCCCTCGTTCTTATTAAACATCCATGTTGTAGTCCGTTGTATAGAAAACTGTAGTTTCCATGGTTTCCCCACAGCAGCAGACACACACAATGACGTTCAGTAACTGAGTTACTGAATTTAAAAAGTAATGCGTTAGAGTACTAGTTACTGCCAAAAATAATGGCGTTACAGTAACGCTTTACTTTGTAACGCGTTAGTCCCAAAACTGGTTACTTTACACCACTGCCTACAGACTAGTAAATAAACAATACATGTTCATATGCATGGAGACCCCTGACTGTTTACATGTAATTCATTTTCAGTAATTAGAAAATAAAAGTAATTCAACCTCAGTTAACAATCATCCAGCCTCACTGGGCTGAGTGCACTGACACGCATCTCAGCTAATAAACAGCTGGCAGTTTACAAAGCAGGCAAATGTGAATCCCTTTCTCCAAAACTCAACTGCACAATCAGAACGAAGTAAAAGCGGTTTTCTTAGGCCAGACTTGGCCGGGCCCTAAAGTAATCAGAAGCTGGCGGGCTGGCCCGGGCTGTTTGCACCTCTGCTGCTGCTCTCTGCTCAGAGAATCCATCACTGTTTATTGGTTTGCAAGGCTTCACAGGAAATTAACAACTCAATGGTCACCTCCATTAGTTTTTATCCCCAGCCATCAGGACACTTTGCATCCACTTAGTTCATTTGTTTACCAACCCACAAACTGCCGGACATGAGCATAGTGCATCACATACAGTGGTGTAAAGTAACTAAGTACATTTACTAAAGTACTGTACTTAAGTACAATTTTGAGGTACTTGTACTTTACTTGAGTATTTCCATTTTATGCTACTTAGTACTTCTACCCCATTACAATTCAGAAGTAAATATTGTACTTTTCCTCCACTACATGTATTTAATACCTTTAGTTACTTCACAGATCTGGATGAATGATGTGAAATATAACCAAGTGTTGAATCAGACTTTAGTTCCACCTGGAGTAAATCCACCAGCTACCCTGCAGTCTACAAAGTACTCCAGACTAGCTGCACCTTCACCAGCTTTGAGAACACTTTCATGATCAATCATTATAAACATATCATATATATTATTCTGAAATGGACCAATCTGCACAATACTTTTGGTACTTTAAATATATTTTGATGCCAATACTTTTTTACTTTTACTTGAGTAACATTTTCATTGCAGGACATTTACTGTAACACAGTATTCCTACACTCTGGTACTTGTACTTTTACTTTAGTACAAGATCTGAGTACTTCTCCCACCTCTGATCACACAGGGGTTCTACTAGTAGTGGAATGAATAACAATATGACAATAGTTACTCACCGGTTACAGACTCATGGCTGGGAGCGCTGTCAGGCACTCCACAGTTGATGCGTGTAGGAACCGGCGCTGTGGGGGGCTTCACAAACGGTGGGGGGGGGGTGGCTATTGGCGGTGGAGGTTCAGGAGGTAAAAGCTGACCTGCTGATGACGGACAGATTTGGGTCAACATTTAAATGTTGTGGAACTGTAACAACATCCTTAAAACTAGTTTTCAAACCTTAGTCCTGAAGCATTCATAATATTTTCAGCGTGAAAATATAAGAACATCAAGGAGTATTTTTTTATTTATAAATATCAGCATCACAAATCTCATATCATCATTCCACTGACCTTTGCAGCCCGTAGTCAGGTTCTCCTCCAGGTCACTTCCATCCCCACAGTTGTCAATGCCTTTTTCATCACACACCAGACTGAGAGGGATACACTTCCCATTTCTGCAGGTGAAATAGGGCTCATTGCTGCACTCTGATTGGTTAAAACCTGGACAAAAGAGGAAGGATCCGTGTTAGCTTAAAAACGTAGGTGCTGCAATCAAAGGTTAAAGAGTCTCTTAGATTTCAATTTAAAGGAAAATGAATTATGGCTGCTTATACTGTAGGTAAACAAAAACTGTTGTTCTTGAGGGCTAACAAACATGATAAATGCTTTACCACCAGCATTTGTTTACATCCACGGTAGCTATTTACCAATAGTCGATACATATTTAAGAGCTTCAAGCACTAGAAGGTTTGTCACCAGTCCAGTGCAGATGTGTTTTGTGTACTAAATGCTACTGTGAACATACAGCTGTACTATCAGGCAGCATTAATGTAACATGCTCTGGGGCAAGGTTCGTCCAGATAAAGAACCTCCAAGTATGTTTTCATGGCGTACTGAGTTTCAGTGGTGTGTCAGACTTAAGTTCCACCAGAGGCCTGTACTACGAAGCCGGTTCAACCTAACCTGGATATGTTTGAGTTACCCGGCTTACCTAATCCAAAACAAACGCGCTCTCGCTAAACGGTTCTACGACGCTGGTTATCAACTCGTTAAGTCAAGCCAGCTTTGCCCTATGTAGTTATGTGCGCGTTCACATGAAAGGGGCGGGGTTAGCAACATTTGACCAATCACAAACATGGAGAAGCGCACTGACAGCGCAGCGTCATACTTCCTGAATGAAAAGTCAACTATATAATTAGACAAATATGAAGACCTTAAACTTTAAACATCCAGGACTTAAACACTTGATCAGGATCAAAGCCTCAGAGCTGCAGCTGCAAGGTGAATACAGCTGGGAACAGAACACGTGTTTGAATGCGTACATCAACAGGTTTATGATATCACTGCCCCGTCTCTAACACACCATCTGACTTTCATTACATTTGACTCGAGTGTTTCCTCAACTTAATGTGTTGCTTAAAATAATACTTCTGCATCCAGTCTGTGACGCTGTGAGTGTTGCACGGCCAGATACGGCTCAGCTGACTCAGATCAGGAGATATGTGATACATTATGAAGTGATATGCCGCGGACTGTACTTAATGTACTCTGATCCGGTTACTTATGTCGTGGCAGATATTTAAGTAAGCTTTCTTAACGCTAATGTTATAATAGTCAGATTGCTCTAAAGATGGAGGTGATATTCTATTCATGTTCACGTTCACACAGTCGGTGATTTTTGCCGGCCGTCTTTCCTGCGACGGCAGCTTTTCTGTATTTCCTTTCTCCTGTGATATGACTTGATCGCTTTAAACTCAGCAGACTGAGCTCTGATTGGTCAGCAGGCGGTGCTTTCACTAAGTTGATCTCTTATCCTGGAACCTAACCTGCTCCGGACCAGGCTAGCCGTTCAGCATAAGTTACCATGGAGATCTACCCCGGTAAGGAGAGAACCAGCATCGTAGGACTGGTAACCCAGAGTTTTCCCTGAAGTTACCGCTAAGCGAAAATCCTAGATGCACCTTTACCAGCTTTGATAACACTTTAATTATCAATCATTATAAAACCAACCCGGTATCACGGCAAGACGTGAACATTTGACGATTTACCATGCTGGGAGACGTGAAGATGTCACGATTTTGTCCCTTCAAACGTGACAGTTACACGGTATTGTTAACATGGCCCAACCAGTGGAGAAATAACCGGAAATGCCAAGCAAATGCTACCCCGACGGTCGGTTGTTATTGTCAATATTACAGTAATAATGATTTATTTGTTAATAGTCACACTCGATTACAGCTGGTCGACACCTCTTTGAGCAGAAACAAAGGCTACATTAATGTATTAAATCGATGTTAATCCATGCGTGTGGATGTGGAATTAACGGATGTGACGTTGTGCGATTGCGTTGCCAGGCAACAGCTTCGGTTCATGTTCATTTACAAACTCTTCAACTAGAACCGTAGTTATATTTAAAAACATGTTAAAAGGCCTCACAAAATACTTTAGTGTAAATGTAAATGTAAATGTGAAGGAATGTGTATATAACAAAATACATCCGTCATAAAACATACCGGAAACAGACGTAGGCAAGGTCCTCAGCTCGGTGATTTGATGGTTTAGCCGCAATGCACGCTGGGAAATGGTGTTTATGCGATGTGAAATCCGAAAACATTTTTTTTTAAATAATACTTTATTCCGAGTGTGTTTGCTTTTCTCTTTGAAAGTCAGCACATAACGGCATTGTAATACACGGTTCGGCTGCATTAAATATTACATATCTGCCGTAGTTCTCTATTTATAGAGCCCTGATGAGAAGACTTCTAGACACACTTATGACAATACGTCTCCTTGCAGTATCAACACTAATTCGGCTGACTTTTAAATTTGATCCAATTGAGATAGGCTTTATTTACACCATAACGGTGCAGAGCTGATAGAAAGGGACACCTAGTGGTTAAAGCACGTTATTGAATTTTATTATTCTTATTATTAGATATTAATAGGATTCCTATAAAGTATATTCATTACTCGTTATTCTCTTCTAATAGTTAATTAAAGACTGTATATAATGACTATTTTGCACATCCCTTTCAAGATTTCAAGATTTTCAAAGGTTTATTGACATATCATATACATACACACATGAATGAAACACTTGGGTCACAGACTCCTCAACAGGAACAGAACAAGACATCTATCAATATCTGTGTATACCTCCACCATTAAACTGTCAAATTCTGCACATTTCTTATACTATCTACATACATAAGAGTATAATTAATATGTATAATATCAGTTAATATAAGTTCTTCAACATAGTTAACATAGCAGGAAAGCAATATATTAGGCGTTAGGCACTTTGTCAGGCTTAATATTTATCTGTAGATAGATACCCCCAAAGCTTTTTTCTTATTTGAAAGAAGACCTTAACCTAAAGTATTCTTTAATGTGTTAATAAAGGTTAATTAGTTTGTCTGTTTTGCACATCCTCCTATTAATATCTGTGTACATCCAGCACTAAACTGTTTTATTGTAGAGATCACTTACAGTATCTTCTTGATTTTTTATATTCTATATTTCTATCATTGACCTTCTACTTTCCCCTTATGAAAGTATGTACTCTAATATTTTTTTCATCAAATAAGATTATTCAACAAAAATAACATTATTCAACCAAAATAATTCAATAACGTGCTTTAACCACTAGGCGGTGCACACAATGTACACACAGCATACTAATAATAACTTTGTATTATTAGTGTAGGACACTTATGTATGTATGACATCTGAAGATGAGTAGTTTTATTCATGTTTTTACATAATCTTACAGGATATTGCTATACTATTTCTCATGTTTTATTTCTACACATTAATATCTGATTTGTAAAACATCACAGACAGAAAGGCATATCCGTCATTTAATGTAAGCTATTGAAATTTTGATTCCATAGATGTGTCTGCCATCACCCAAAACCCCTGACTATTCTCTCAACTCAGTATTTACATTCTTATATTCAAAGAAAATCAGTAATATCTTTAAAAACTACAAGTCTTTTTATATCAACTGTGCACCGTTATGGTGTAAATATAACCTATCTACCAATTGGATCAAATATAAAAGTCAGCCGAATTAGTGTTGATACTGCAAGGAGACGTATTGTGTGAAGAGAAATTGAAGATGTTGTTTAATTGTTTATACATTTATGATCCATGTCACGTTTTCAGTTTTGGCAGCATTTCTTCCTGTTTTTCTAGAAGTCTTCTCAGCAGGGCTCGATAAATACAGAACTACGGCAGATATGTAATATTTAATGCAGCCGAACCGTGTATTACAATGCCGTTATGTGATGACTTTCAAGAGAAAAGCAAGCACACTCGGAGTATTATTTCATTTAAAAAATTTTTTTTTCAGATTTCACATCGCATATACACCATTTCCCAACGTGCATTGCCATCCATTGCAAACCATCCATTGCAAACCATCCATTGCAAACCATCCAATCACCGAGCTGACGACCTTGCCTACGTCTGTTTCTGGTATTTTTTATGACGGATGTATTTAGTTATACACACATTCCTTCACATTTACAATTTAATTTACATTAAAGTATTTTGTGAGGGCTTCTAAAATGTTTTTAAATATAACTACGGTTCTAGTTGAAGAGTTTGTAAATTAACATGAACCGAAGCTGTTGCCTGGCAACGCAATCGTACAACCACACACATGGATTAACATCGATTTAATACATTAATGTAGCCTTTGTTTCAGCTCAAAGAGGTGTCGACCAGCTGGGGCAACAAGAACATCGGCGTAATCGAGTGTGACTATTAAAAAATAAATCATTATTACTGTAATATTGACAATAACAACCGACCGTCGGGGTAGCATTTGCTTGGCATTTCCGGTTATTTCTCCACTGGTTGGGCCATGTTAACAATACCGTGTAACTGTCACGTTTGAAGGGACGAAATCGTGACATCTTCACGTGTCCCAGCATGGTAAATCGTCACATGTTCACGTCTTGCCGTGATACCGGGTTGGTTAAAACATATCATATATATTATTCTGAAATTTACCAATCTGCACAAAGACTACTTATACTTTTTCTACTTTAACTATATTTTGATGCTAATACTTTTCTACTTTTAGGTCTGAGTACTTCTTCTATCTCTGCTGAACTCAAGTCAAACTGTTTTATAGGAAGACAGACATTAGTTCTTTCCATTTTCAAACAAACAAGAAGGATCTTAGTGTGACGAGATGGACTCAGTAGGGGACATGTGTGCAAGAAAACCCATCAACAATACTGATGCTAAGTAAAGACAGCATCTGTAGAATACATGGACACATGTGTCTCTGTTACCCAGTCTGAAGGAGGTGAAGTCCCCCACGAAGTCCACTCTGGGCTGAGTCCCGCGGGTCACCAGCCTCAGGGTCAGGTAGTTTCCTGTGGAGAGCACTGGCCGGGGGGGACTCTTTCCACAGAGAGGGGGCCCGAGAAGCGGCGACCTCCTATCACGTCCATCGTAGAACTGAACGTATGAGCCCGCATGACACGGGTCCCCCAGACTCTCCCCGGAGGTGGGCTCCAGTCTGGGGTTGAAAGGGGCGGAGCCACGAGGGGACTCTGGAAAGAGAGGGGCTGGGCTCAGGGGGGCCACTCGTAGCAAACTGTAGACCAGGAAGAAGCGGAAGTGGAACTGGACCTTGTCTTTGGGCGAGCTGGCCTGCATGGTGAGGTGGCAGTCCGTCCCCATGGTAACAAAGTAGTACTTCTTGGACTCCTGGTGCGAGTTGACGATCATGCCGTCACCGCGGATGTTCTGACCACAGAAGTCCACCACGTTCACTGATGAGAGAAAAAGACATGAGACACAAGCTCTTACATGGAGCACCCTGTAAGAAAATAATCTGACTCTCTTTAAAAGTTATCAACAAAACATCTTCTGATCACAAAGGGTACTGTCTTTTGAATTCTAATTATTGGCAATATAAAAAAAACTGTTTTCCTGTAATAAGACAATTTTTAAATGACAACAAAAACAGTGTTTGATGTTTCAAGATGACACTGAAATATATAGTACTAGCCCTAACCATAGAATGTGTCTCTTATTATTATAATTCTCATATTAGAATAATATGATATGATCAGTCTATATCTAGACTCTAGGGCAGCAGCTATTCTAACTCAACTCAGCATAGATTACATGTTAAAGCTTTGTTCAAGTCTGCGTCAAATGAATGGTATGACTAAAAGAACAGGTTTGGCCTGTGTTATACTCAACTACAATTTAGAGGGACTTGTGCTTGACTTCAGTATTTAAATGTTGTGCTACTTTGTACTTAAAGAGGTTAATGGTGTACTTTTCCTCCACTACATGTATTAATACCTTTAGTTACTTCACAGATGAATGATGTGAAATCTAATCAAGTGTTGAATCAGACTTTAGTTCCACCTGGAGTAAATCCACCAGCTACCCTGCAGTCTACAAAGTACTTCAGACTAGCTGCACCTTCACCAGCTCTGAGAACACTTTGATGATCAATCATTATAAAACATATCATATATATTATTCTGAAATGGACCAATCTGCACAACGACTACTTTCACTGTCGCTACTTCCACTATATTTTGATGCTGTTTTTCTACTTTTACTAAGTAACATTTTGAATGCAGGACTTTGACTGTAACAGAGTATTCCTACACTCTGGTACTTCTACTTTTACTCAAGTACAAGATCTGAGTACTTCTACTTTTACTCAAGTACAAGATATGAGAACTCCTCCCACCTCTGCTGGCCATTCACAGATCCCCTGATTGTTGGTGTAAATGATTTCTAAAGTGTATCTGAAGACATTAGGGTTCATCAGGAAATGTGTTCCAAAGGGCTGTCTCTGTATAATGACCATGTTGTTACCATTGTGGCTCAACAGGGAAGCGCTGTGCAGGTCTCCCACACACTGCCTGATGCACAGACTCACACACTTCACTGGAAACCTGCTGATGCTTTTTGAAGCAGCTCACTGCTCATCCACAGGCAGGACCAGGACAGATGGGGGGGCAGGTCCAGCAGCCCCCACCCGCCCAGCCACCCTCCGCCCCCTGCATCTGGGCCGCAGGCCAAATAATGGGAACATTTACGACCACCCCTGGAGTTTATTGGCTCCGTTTCCCTGGGAGACAGCTAGATCCTCCTGCACTGACCTCCAGGAATGTCCCGGAGCCCTGGAGCCCCTGTTGGTGGGAAAGAGCTAATCCCCTCTGCACCGCACAAGTAAATACAACCTCTGAAGCAACAGTGTGCACGGCGGAGGACACCAAGTCCCCAGTAAAGATTTTTGCAGGCTGAAAATTCAACCTGTTTAAAATCATTGTAAACGGAGTCCATTCCAGGGAGCGGATCAGAGGCGGGTTAGGGTCAGGGTCCGGGTCAGGGTCCGGGTGACACGCCGCAGTGAGAAATGTGTCTGAGCCTGCATTGTGAGGAGAAGGGCAGCAGCTATTCTAACTCAACTCAGCATAGATTCCATGATGTCCCTTCACACTGAAACTCCTTTAGTCCTGTTGTACTCCAAGCTTAGTTTATAGACTGTACAGTGACAACAAGATAAACTGGTCTGAAAACAAACCTGCTATCATATCATATGCAATTGTATCTCAATATTGTCAGGGAAAAGACAGTAATGTGTGTGCTATGATCTCTGTGGCGTTCTCTGTTAAGCTGCGACACCTGGCACCTATTCTTAATGACGCTCCCGTTGAGAAAGGGCTTTACCATTTGTCTTTGTCATATTTAGAAAGTAAGAGACTTCATCACAGTGATGCAACATGTTTCAAATCCCATCTGAACATAACACTGCTCACTGATTTGCAATATTGTCTGTGTGAACTACCTCTATGAACACATCTGGAAATCTGTGATGGATGACAGATGTCTATTATCTCTGTTGGTGTACAACTTACTCATAAGTCATATCACTTATAACTTCAACATCCTTTCGTCCTAGCCAGAGTAACATCATATAATGACATCATATATATAATACAATGAGGATTGATTTGTTTAAATCAAACAAATGAATAAAACATGGTTAGTATAAGGACCTCAGGTCCTGCATGTTTCAGATGCTGTACCACTAATCAGTCTATTGTTGTTGGAGTTCTGTTGCTGGGAAAACTTCTAAATCTGCATTTAAACTGAACTATTCCAAAACACTAATGTGACTCGGATTGCAAAGAGTCTAACTCACCTGTCATGAGTACATCGTCATCAGAAAAAGAAGTGTAGTCGGATGTATGGCATGACCCGGCATTAGTTTAGTTGTTATGCTGAAAACCTGCTCTTTAATGCTGCTTCTTTTAACTATTTTGTAACATTGCACTTCAACATTCCTTGCAACATTAAGGTATTAACAATGTCTCCTTTTAACTCATTGCTGTCTCTTTTATGAATTGTCTTTTTGTTCAATTCATTTTATTTTGTAATTGTTATGTGTTATTGTCGTAAAGCAGTTTAAATTGCCTTTGTGTCTTATGTGCTATATAAATAAAAGAACCTTAACCTTATCTGGGAACACGCATTGATGTATAGCTTACTCTTATTCATAGCCTACATACGTGTACGAGCATATAGCCTACTATATGTGGGTGGGTGCTATAATATTTCAGTGGGCTATAGGAATATCTACATTTTCAAATGTAACAACACTCACTAACTTTTCCCTTTTTAAACTTTTGCTAAAGAAACAGAAGAACGCAAACTTTCACTACAGCCACTAGTATTATGCAAGTAGGCTATAGGCTACTATAACAACAGCTCTTCTCCACGCTGAGCGCCATCAGGTCGTTACGCACGGACCTCAAGTCATCGTGCCCATGAGAAGTGCGTCACTTAAAAACGATCAGACGTGAGGGTCTCTAGGCTTACCCGTCTCGATGGCCTCGCTGTGGAGCGCCATGCAGCAGAGCAGCAGCAGCAGCCGGCAGCTCTCCACCTCCACCTCCATCCTCAGGGGCCGCGCGCACATCCACTCCTCATCCGCGGTCACTGCGGGACACAGTGGAACATCTCGCTGTGAGCCATCATAAACACTCGCTGGCCTTTATTCCAGTTGAACCTCCCCTCGGCCCGTTGTCTCCATGACAACACCGAACCAATAGGCTTTAAGCCAGCTCGTGGACAAAGGTTTCCCTCCTGATGTAAACTTCCACATGTCGTCCACTAAGCTGCAGCTCACCATATCAACATCAAGTTAACATACTAAGAACATGAGTACAGTTACTACACATGTTGAATGATAACACTGAGGATAGTAAAACATATAAGACTCCAAACTGTTTACTCAAACTCATGTTACTTTACATAAAAAACGAAGTTGTGTTTATCCATTTAATGTTGCTCCCACTAAGCAAGGGTTTTAACGAGGTGTCTTTGGCATATTTAGAATATAAGGTACTTCATCACAGTGATGCAACATGTTTTAAAATCCCATCCGAACATAACACTGATTTGTATACCTTCATATGACACCATGGGCCAGGGGGGTGGTGTTGCTACATTTCATGGTCGTTTGTATAAAGGTCTGTTTCCATGCTGTCACTGCTTTTCCATCCCATCATTTCACATTTCATGTTTTCACAGAATATTGTAGTCGTATAGCCGATAATGATTACAATACCAGTCACATGTCCGGCAGTGGCTCAGTCAGTAGGGGCTTGGACTGTGAGCCGTAGGGTCCCCGACCATATGGAGTGTCGTGGACTGCTACCTGGAGGGGTCCCAGTTCACCTCCTGCCCTGCCGTGGTGCCCTTGAGCAAGGCACCGAACAACAATTTCTCTGGCTAACATGTTTTGATGATTGTTTTACATTTAGTATGGACCAAATGTACAAGCAAAACATATTCCTTAACCCGCAGGTTCCTTGCAACAAGAGTGGTTTCATTGTTCAAAATATTCAAGATGCATTTATTACAACTTTTTGATATTTTTTTTGATTTTGATATACTTTATCAATTGGATTTGTTATTATAATAAGTATAGTTTATCATTGCCCCTCCTTACATGCAGTAACATGTCCCACATTGCTATGAACAGGGGCCTCAGCAGTTTGAACATGTTAGTATTGACATGAGTGGAGAGCAGGGGCGGACTGGGGGGACAAAGTGGCCCGGGGATTAATTGACAGACAGGCCCACTTAATGCGCGGCATGTATCGGCCGGCCGGCCCAAATTCTGTCCACCAGCCCAATTTTACCAGCCCAATGCAACCCAAACCAGCCCAATGCAACCCAAACCAGCCCAATGCAACCCAAACCAGCCCAATTGGGCTGGAAAACCGCCCATCTGGCAACACTGCTGATGGAAGGGAAAGGGGGTTGTGGGTATTGTGATATCACTGATATGTGAAAGTGAAACTATCTGATAGATAGAACATAGGTAGCCTATCAAAACGGGCCAGCGCCAGCCAGCGCCCCCCTACACCCCACCCCCAGGGAGTGGCCGGAAAACACAAATGTGGGCCGGAAGGATTTAGGCAAAAAAATCCGACCTGCCCTCCGGCCCACGCACAGCACCGGCCCACCCAATGGCCAGTCCGCCCCTGGTGGAGAGTGTGAAACCATAACATGCATGGATAACCCTGCTACATATTGTTTTTATAGGGATTTCTCAAAGTTCTTAAAGATACATTTGTTTTGCTCGTTATGAAGGAACGACCCACAGGCACATCAGATAATATGAAGTCAGTTATACGGGCATTTACAGAGGCAGACAAGTACAATCCTGTTGTCCTCAGTGTCATGAAAGTTTAACTGGTGGATAGATTATATTTTAAATTTACAATACTGTTTGATCCCAGGATATTCTGTGTAGGTTTTACAAAGCTGGCTTTGTAAAACGTGATTACTATTATTATCATTTTTAAAAATGATTACTTTGTGTCCCAAGTGTCTGTAGCACAGCAGCAAAAACCATCAAGTACCAGTGTTAGATAATATTCTGAATAGTAGTAGTTTGATATTAGATTTTTTGCATTTAAAAGAGACCGATGTTATTGTTTTTACTTCTTCAATAATCAGAAAAGCTGATGAAACCAACAATGTGTTGGTTTGAGAAGTCTCTGATCCCCATACTCACTGTCGTTAGCTGTGTCACCCACCCCCCCTCACATATTCAATCAGCAGAGTCGCTGTCCTGCAGAACGAGTTCTGCTTCTGAAAGCTCAGGAATAATAGAACGTTCAGAGGAACACACAGTAGCCTACCTGAAGTCTCAAAGCTTAACTTTAGGTTCTAAATAATTATTACTTTTTATGTGAGTCCCAAATTCACATTTTAGGACTTTGATTATTGAGAAATAAAATTAAACAAAACAGGTACGAGTGATGGGTCAACATAACAAACATTTGAAACAACAACAAAAAATGAGTATCCATATTACAATGGCTTCATTAACTAAAAGTATCATCAGAGACATCACACACCCCGGCCACTCACTGTTGGAACCGCTGCCGTCCGGCAGACGGTTCAGGTCAATAAAAGCACGCACCAACAGACTGAGGAACAGCTTCTTTCCCAGAGCGGTGGCCTCCATCCCTCCCATCCTGTCCAACCACAACACGCACTATAACATGCACACATACAAACACACTGCCTCCCATCAAAGACTGCAGCCTAAAATACCATGTGTTATTTATTTGTATATTTATTAAATATCAAACTGATATTTTTAGTAACTATTTATATTTAAACATTGTCGCTTTTCTTTATTAAATCATCTTTAAACTTGTATTTTAACACTCTGATAAAGTGCATTAAGTGATGACCCTGATTACACTCTCTCTGCTTTATGGATGCGTTGTTATTTATGTCTGCAGTGAGAGAAGCCGCTGAACGCTCAGCGCACGTTCACGCAGGAAGACCAAGCTCTTCATTCCATGTAATTTCAATACTCTCTCCTCCCTCATTAAGTGTCGGGGTGTCACTCCCCAGCTAACCAATCACTCCTCTCTCCATTCTCACAAGCCTATCGTTGCACCCGCTAATCCCTTTAAATCTGCTCTTCCCTCTCGTCAGCTGTCATTTCAGTCAATCAATCAATCAATGTCTATTTATAGCCCAATATCACACATGTTACATTTGTCTCAGTGGACTTCACAGTTTGGACAGAATATCAGTATGACAATACGACACCCTCTGTCCTTAGACCCTCTGTCCTTAGACCCTCTGTCCTTAGAGCCTCTGTCCTTAGACCCTCTGTCCTTAGACCCTCTGTCCTCAGACACTCTGTCCTTAGAGCCTCTGTCCTTAGACCCTCTGTCCTTAGACCCTCTGTCCTCAGACACTCTGTCCTTAGACCCTCTGTCCTTAGACGCTCTGTCCTTAGACCCTCACATCGTACAAGGAAACACTTCCAGAGAAAACCCACAGTTTAAGGGGAACATGGGAGAAACCTCAGGGAGAGCAGCAGAGGAGGGATCCCTCTCCCAGGACGGACAGACGTGCAATAGATGCCGTGTGTAAATTGAAAAGATAATACATTTGCAACATAGGTAGTCCAGATGTTTGGAAATGCATGTGTGTATAATAGGAAGATGAATCCACGAGGATATCCATCCAGGACCGATGATCCAGGACCACAGCCACGACTCAAGATCCAGGGCTCGCGATGCAGGACACAGGACCGCAGGATCATCCATGACTCCGTATCCCGGCGTGTATAGACACCAAAAAGAAAGACATTTGGGGAAGCTGGGTTAATCGGAACAAGGTGACAATACGCAACCCTCCTCCACCCCTCTCGCCTCCCGTCTCCTACAGGGCCAAGCTAAACCTTCTCCCTTCAGACCAGTCCCACCTACTTATCACACCACCAGTGTCTAGACCCCGGGGGGTTTCATCGGAGCGGTTCTTCCCCCTCCTGAATGCAGAGACGTGCACACATAGACTCTAGTGCTTGAGCACCTGCCCGTTTTGCCCTCTGGACAGCAATGTGCCCTTTTGAAAGTTCGTTTTTTACAGTTTTTTATTTTATTTCTTTACAGTGTACTGTATGTGGCTCATGGTAACATCGATCAATTCTGGATTAAAAGCTTCTAATATATACATCAATGCCCCAAATGCGCGTTTTAATTTTGTCAGACATCCCCACACGTGCCCCGCGGAACTCCCGTACCGCTGCAGCCCCTCCCTCCTCTGCTCTCAACGTGAACGCTCAGCGCGCAGAGTCAGTCAGTCAGACCAACACACTCTCACTCCCTAAGCGTCCAATAGCGACTTTGGTCAGTGTCCGTGGTGTCCAGTTGTGACGCTCCTAGGCTCCTTCAGCGTCATAAAGGGACGCAAATAGCTTTCAACTGATTGCAATGTATTCCCATCTGCGTCGGGATTTGACGCTCATGGAAGCACGGCATTCGTTTATGTCGGCTGCCCTTAAAGGTAATGTGAGCGTCCATTCCCAGGAGTAAAGGATGGTAGAAGACACTACACTACCCAGAATCCCCAGCTATCGTTTGGACTACACCATGTGCTCTGTTTGACAAACCCGTGATAGTCCTCAAGCTCTGTGATTGGAGAGTGTGCTCCGAGGGTTACCGAGCCTCGAGCAGCACTTGAAATGGGATGGAACCACGGCAGACTGTCCAAAACTGGATTTGAACGGGTCCACCGCGTCCCCCCTCCCCCACCCCGTCCCCAGAACTACACATGCTGGCTATTCTGTTTTGCAACATGTTCTCTATCTATGGCACGTCTCTACTGGGAGTTGTAGTTTTAAAAGACGTTTTCGTATTTCCAATAATAAGAAGTTGCCAGTATTAAACTGTGTACATCCCTGGAGGTTTAGGGGACAGGAAACACTCACATTTAAAACATATAATTAATAAATGGGTGAAAATTGCTTGTGCCCATTATGGGCAGCATTAATATATATACCCACATGCCAGCTAAGGTCAGAAGATCTTTATTTAACAGCTAGTCTTATGTGTGTGACCCCTGTGATAACATTACATTACATTAATTGATAAGCCTGAAACATGCACTTGTCAAGGTTCAGAGGCACATTGTGCAAATATGGCAGTAGCCATCGATCAGCTTAAGATAAGATATACTTTATTGATCCCAAGTTGGAACATTTGCGTTACATCAGCATGTGTAACAGTTAAATATGCAGTTGTGTTTATTTGAAAATCATTTAGTATAATCACACAAATTCTGTGTTTTATATTCAACAATTCTGTGTTCTTTATTTATTGATTGTTCAATACCTGACAAGGCCGGAGATGAAATATCTACATACATCTTATAAGAGTCTAATACATTATGTATAATATCAGTTAAAATAAGTGCTTCAACATAGTTAACATTGCTGGAGGTATGCACACATATTGATAGATGTCTTGTAATGCACTGTTGAGGAACCTGCAACCCAAGTTTTTCATTCAATGCATAACTACACCACAGTTGTGTAGGCCTATATGATATGTCAATAAACCTTAGAACATTTTGAAATCTTGAAAGGGATGTGCAAAATAGTCATTACATACAGTCTTTAATTAACTATTAGTAGAGAATAACGAGTAATGAATATACTTTATAGGGATCCTATTCATATCTAATAATAAAAATAATTAAATTCAATAACATGCTTTAACCACCAGGTGTCCCTTTATATCAGCTGTGCACCTTTATGGTGTAAATACAGCCTATCTACCAATTGGATCAAATATAAAAGTGAGCCGAATTAGTGTTGATACTGCAAGGAGACGTATTGTGTGAAAATAAATGTAAGATGTTGTTTAATGGCTGATATATGTATGATCCACGTCACGTTTTCAGTTCCTCATGTTTGTCTTCTCATCAGGGCTCTATAAATACAGAACTACGGCAGATATGTAATATGTAATGCAGCCGAACCGTGTATTACAATGCCGTTATGTGATGACTTTCAAAGAAAAAAGCAAGCACACTCGGAATAAAGTATTATTATTATTTTTTTTAAATGTTTTCGGTCTGTTTCCGGTATTTGTTAATGACGATGTGCTGTGAGATGTGAGACTGGAATTGCACAGGGGGAAAATAACGTAGGCTATCTTTAGATGCGGATTTTGTTAAACTAATATGTATAGGCTGTGGACCAACACTATACATTGACGGGGAAGGGGGTAGCAATAAAGATAACACCATTAAACAGTTACACAACATAACAGAAATAATATCGATAGCAGCGTCCCCAGCAACCACCTTGGTAACAATGAAAACGTCACGATTTCCTGAAGTAATCTTCGTAATAACTAGCAAACTAAAGATCATGTACATCCACTGCACACATAATCTGAAATAACAACACATATTTCTCGCATCAAATGACATCAAAACGCATTTTAATGGCCAAACTAGCTTTAAAATAGGCATTTTCTACCGAGAATAAAACGAAGTTCGGCCATGTTTTCTTTTTCTGCAGGGAGAAATTTGAAGATCATGTGACATAGACGCCAGCCATCGAATGAATGGTGAAAAAAACGGGGTTTGTCAAACAGAGCACATGGTGTAGTCCAAACGATAGCTGGGGATTCTGGGTAGTGTAGTGTCTTCTGCCATCCTTTACTCAGAAAAGATATTTGTTTCTCCGAATCGAAGGGGAAAAATACAAAAGCAATCCATGTGTGTAATTAACAAGGATAATCTGGTGTTTTTTAGTCGATGAGTAGTGCAGATATCACTGTAAAATCAATCGACAGTAAGGGGAATACTTACTTCCGGGTGTACAATTCTCCGTTATCCAATGGGAATGGACGCTCACATTGCCTTTAAGGGCAGCCGACACAAACAAATGCCGTGCTTCCATGAGCGTCAAATCCCGACGCAGATGGGAATACATTGCAATCAGTTGAAAGCTATTTGCGTCCCTTTATGACGCTGAAGGAGCCTAGGAGCGTCACAATTGGACGCCACGGACACTGACCAAACGTCGCTATTGGACGCTTAGGGAGTGAGAGTGTGTTGGTCAGACAGGCCACGGCGGGTGTGTGGTGCAGCAACACGCATCAACACGATTAAAAGTGCCTTAGTGACGACCAAGTAAGTAACCACCAGGTAACAAATACAACGAGTGTATTGTTTAGTCCCCTAAATCAGATGCCAAACTAAACTATAACTTCACTTCTTTTCTTGCAGCCATCCATTTAGTCTCGTTGTGCACTTTTGAAAATAGCAGATCTACACGCTCACAATGCGTCATTATGCTACGGCTGAAGTGATTAAATGTATGTTTTGTAATAATCTTAATCAAAATCTACATAGTAACTAACTAAAGTTTTAAAATAATTGTAGTGGAGTAAAAGTAGAATATTTGCATCTGAGATGTAGTGGAGTAGAAGTAAATGTATTGAAAATGGGAAATACTCAAGTAAAGTAAAAATGCCTCAAAAAGTACAATATAAGTAGTAGTAACCTTATAGGTTTACAATAATGCTGCTGTTAAATGTTTCTCGGAGATTAACCCTTAATGATCATGCACAGCAGAGCAGTACATTGATTTAGCTCATTTGCATTTACCACTTGTAGAATAATGCCAAGAAGAGACAGGATAAGAAAAGAAAAACAAAGAGAGCTACAGCAAGCAGCCCGGGGAAGCAGCTCTCTGCTCTCCTGGGTAAAGCAGCCTGAGCCTACCAGCAAGGAAGAGGAGGATGCAGATGTGCCTGATGAACCCTTACCCATCATCAATGATGAAGATGAAGAAGAAAGGTCAGAGTCATGTTAGGGACACACTGTCTGTCTAGAGCCCTTTCATGCTCAGATTTGAACTGTGATAATAATAGTAGTAATAATAATAATAATAAATAATAATATAATTTTATTGAGAGGCCCACAATTTATTGTAACCACACTAAGTGCTTTGGTGATACTAAATCAGACATGAAGCTACTTGCCAAATGACAAAAAAACAACAACTAGTGGTAGGGTGTTGCATTTTGGCCATGACAGTTAAAGTCTGGTGAGTCTTGATGTTGTCATGCATTGCATTGCCTTACCCAAATAATTGAAATAAACATCATATTCAATATTGTTTGTATTCTAGGCAGCTACAGCAGGCTCAGGGAAGCAGCCCCCTGCTGTCCTGCAATAGTCCATCTAAGATGAGGGAGACAAATCCATAGAAAATATCTCTGAGTCAGACACAGATGAAGCAGAAATGTCAGAGTCCAGAGCAGCAACATGTTCAGAAACAGTGCTCTCTGATGATGACCAAAATGAGGGAGAGATGGAAGGAGTAACCAAAAACCGAAAAGAAACTAACAAATTTTCGCGCACAATTTCAGCGCACGGGCGACCGCCACGACGACTCAGAAGGTGCCCTTTTTTTTTCTCATGAGCACCTGCCCCTATAAATGTCTGTGCACGCCACTGCCTGAATGATTATCCTGCTAACTGGGGCCTAATCGCCAGACACCATTCACCTGTTATAATTCTGGCAATCATTATTACATTCATATTATGTGTCCCGGTAATAAATATGTATTTCATACATCAACGTCTCTCCTGATTGAACTGAATTCCGTTACACTGATGTGTGATGACAATAAAGATATTCTATTCTAAAAGGTGGCTAAAATGAGTAATAAGTAATTAAGCAATTACTCAATAAAACATATTATTTATAAATGAGTAATATTTACTCTCAATCATAGGCAGCTAGGTAAAGATTACTAATATTTAATATATAAGACTTACTTTAAGAAATTAAGTAAAATCTATCTCAATTACTTAATAAAACGTATTACTTATAAATGAGTAATATTTACTCCTAATCGTAGGCAGCTCATTACTTAATAATTGATCCATATTACACATTAATATGACTTTATTAGTACGGTTACCAGTAAACAATATATCGCCACACACAAGATTTTATTGATCATGTTTTTTTGTATTGACCAAATGTATAAGTGCAATATGGCCATACATTGAGATTATTTAAACAGCTAAGTGCATTTCAATTGTTAACACCGAGCAGAATCTTCAAAATAGTCATACTATCACATTGTTTTAACAGTAAAGTGGAAATTGTAAACATTTTTAACATAATCTTCCAAGTGCAATTTACTCAACTATTAAAACCTTGACGTGCCAGTAAACAGTCCACTTTTAACAGAAAACGGTTTCTCCACATCCATTACATTCCACATCACATTATTTTGTGTTTGAGTCACTCGGCACTACAACCAGTCAACATCCACTTCAGAACAAATGGTTTATTTGAGGCTCTGGACCTGTTTGAGCGGCTTGGCTCCATCAAGCTCCAAAAACAGTTTTTAGAATACCTCAAATGTGTATTTGAGCTTGTTGGGGAATTCCAGGTTGAGGGCGTCGATGAATCCCATCAACAGTGCGCATGCCTTTGTTTGGTTTCCGCACAAAACTATGTCTCCCTCTCTGACGATGGACACATCTGCTGGTCCCCTGTCCCCTGTCCCTGGCATCATGGATCACAAGCACCTTCACAGTTTGGTCCACGACGTTGTCATGCTCGTCCTCCATGTTGAAAAGAAAGAAACAAAAGCATATTCACTTTAAAAAATGTGTGGCAGCGATTAAAAGCAAAACAAGATTTCTAACTTATATAAAAAATGTCAGGCCCAGTCAAATTGCCCATCGATCTAATCAATGACATTCAATTGATTCTTTCCCATGAACATAACTTTTCAGTGCATGATTTTATTTATCTTATTTCACTTTAACACCAAAAGAAGGTTTTTGTTTAGGTAGTTTTTTATATGTTAAGTAGCACATCAGTAAATGATCCCTAAATAATTTTCCTGTGAATGCTAAACCATTTATAAAAACAATAAGATGTTTAGAGATTTACAGCAATAAATTGCATATTTATTTGTTAGGTGTCAGAGTGGTTCATCACAGAAACTAAACAATGGTATCAGAGCAACCTCCGAAATAACTCAAATCTTGAAGTGATCAGTCTTTAATGACATACCTGCTGTCTTGAAAAAGGTCTTCTTGGCGTCCCCAAGGTCTTCGATCAGGCACCTGGCCACTGCATCCCTTTTCCCCAATACTCTGGGCTGTGAGGAAACGCATTTTAGTGAGAAGACTTATTTCTGCATTTTCATATTCTTGAATGAAACATTTAAATAAATGTACCTCATCAGTTGTGCTCAGAAGAGGGCGCATCCTGGAGCCGGCATCTCCTCCTTTGGCGCATCAGCTGGAGCGACGTGGTGTTAGTACCCATCCAGTTTCAGCATCAAAGTCTCTTCAGTGAAAGAGTTGTTATGCGTCGGAACTCCTCCTTGATCTGATAAAGAGCATCGGGGACAACACTCAGTACTCACAGCTCGGACAACAGTGAGTTGGAATGGAAGAGAATAACCGTAACGTTCTCACCTGAGCCTCATTGAGTAAACCAGGCCATCTCTCCTGAAGACACCGACACGTGGGCTGAGGGTCACCAGCTCCACTCCACTACCAACTGTCTGCAGGATTTAAAACGTATAGGACTTAGGTGCTGTCTCTGAGGATGTTACACTTATATTCACATTTCTTACACTGAACATTACCAACAAAATAACACAATTAAACATTTATATGTAGAAAAATCCTAAAATATATAACGATGAGCTTTGGTTCTGCTCCGTGGTAATCTATCCAGTCCTCACGATAATATACAGTAAGCTTAGTGTACACATAAGTCTATAGGCTATTGCTGCAGCTATACCTCAAAATAGACAAATGAATCATAAATCATTATTACTGTGGCTTGGCAGAATATACCATGGTTATTTTATTAAGAGATAGTCGCGAGATAGTTGTCTCAGTATTTATCGTTTCATGTACGCTCATATTCACGCGCGCCGGGGCTGGAGTTTAACAACACCGTGTCTCATTCATCAAACGGGACAAACTGTATCTCACTCTCACCATTGTTAAGCACAGAGCGACCGAACACAACAATATATATTACCCGGACAGACCCACGAGGAAAGTGACGGCCGACGTTAGATAGACTAAGAGAGATGCTACAAGCTAGCTTCAACTTAGTTAGCCTTGTGCATCATTTGAATGTGTCCCCCGCAAACCGTTACTGTACTCAATACTACTCAACCGAGTCAGAGTTCGTCATATTACTTGAACTGACATGCTATTTAATAAACGGCTACTGATTTTTGCAGTGTGCATCACGTATGCATGTCCATTGGATACTGTGTGGAAAATAACATTGGACAAACACACATTATATAGAGGACGACCAAGTTCAAAGGTTGATTTAAACGAATGCCGCCTTCCGCGCGCTGTTCTTGTTAGTACTTGGCTAGCAAACAATAGCCTTCTCTGCTATAAGCATGCACGATGCTAACGTGAAACACACCTTGGCTGGTTAACTTACATCAGTGGCGGCCGGCCCATAGGGGCGCTAGGGGCGCCGCCCACCCTCTTCCCACATGTTTGATTGTCATTACAAATAAAAAATAAATAAATATATATTTAATAATAATAATAATAATAATAATAAATATTTTTTTATTTTTAATGAACAAGGCAAATATTATATAGTTGGTATCAGTACAATGTATAATCTACAATAAAATCTCGTTTAAAAATTGTTTTACGATGTCTAAAGTTACTGATAAGTCACATGTTTCCTGCCTGGCCACAGCGTGTATCATTACCCTCTCTCGTCGGGCGGTAGAAAGGAGCCCTCAGCCAGAGCAGCAGCAGCCAACAAGCTGACTGTTGCTATCTGTATACTATGCCGCCGAAACATAATTTCAGCCAATCAGCGTCGTCAGATCTGATGCTCAAAGGGCGCCTTTGTCAGCCCCCTGGCCTGTGTGTCTGTGAGTTGTTTGGACTCGTATCCTACAGTAGTTGTCTGCAGGTGGAGACTACGGTGCTAGTGGATCGCCGGAGCTGTAGATTAACATGTACATGCTTATTGTAGTTGTAAGGGCAATGCCTGTAGCACCATGGAGCATATGTGTGGGCTGGACCTGTGTTTTACAGAAGAGGAGTGAGCAGAGGGTGGAGTTGTCGATTCTTGTTCAGTTTTCATCTTCCTCACCCTCTCAAACTTTGAATTGCGCGCGCTGCTAAAGAGACGCGCTACCATGGAAACCAAACAATGGTGTAGCTGTATTAAAGTCTGAGTGGAAACAGTCGTGAGTCAATATGATTTTGTCAGAAATCGGGAGAAATATGACCCCGGGAGGAAACCGGGGAGAGGGCAATGAAATCGGGAGTCTCCCGCGAAAATCGGGAGGGTTGACAAGTATGAGACACACACACACACACACACACACACACACACACACACACACACACACACACACACACACACACACACACACACACACACACACACACACACACACACACACACACACACACACACACACACACACACGCACACACATAATGTTCGTATTTAGTCTCCTGATTTTAAATGGGAATTAAATCGTTTGAGTGTTCCCAAAGCACCAGTGTTCTGCAGTTTGTGTGGGCCTACTGTACTGTTGCACAGTTTTGGAAGATTCATAGCTAACCACACTGAAGATTATGGATTATCTCATATTTTTAAACCTCAATTTGTCCTTCCGCCCCCCCCCCCCCCCCCAACCCTCTAACATCACCAGATCATTTAAGGGGTCATTTCTCAAAAATGTCTTCCAGGGGAGGATCCCCCCGGACCGCCTTAGTATGGTTTGGTCCCTATTTCCATAGCCCCACCAAAAATATTTTCCACCAGCCGCCACTGACTTACATTAACATACAACTGTCGCCGTGACGCTTAACTCATTTCAGACGGCATGCCGTCAACATGCACATTATTGCTGTAATAACAATTATTAACAATATGAAGCTAAACATCATAGTGCTTTACTCTTAGCTCCTATGTTAGCTACAGCTATCTAGCATCAGTGACCGACTTCCAGTGAGTAATAGTCGAGAACAAACTTAAATTCCTTGTCTAACAGTGAAGCAAGCAGACAACAGCAGTCTTGTGATGAACCTCAAAAAACGTGAACATTTATATGTAGGACATGATAGACAGTAATATCTTACCTTCCAACATTTCCACACACCAGGAGGAGGGAGGCGCGAAAGAGAACCGTTCCTCTGGCCTGCAGCCAAGAATCACCGCAGACGCATGCGCAAAGGGGCAGTGTGGGCCTAATGTCTTCAAGTAGATTTTACCCAGATTGTTTGTGTTTCAGTTGGTACTGTCAGAAATTAGGTAGTGTAGGTAGAATTTACCCATTCATATATACTAACAATGCTCACTTATATACCTTGAGTACAATTTAAATGATTTGCTTGGATAATATATACTACCCTCCAAAATCCTTTTTTATAGTGTAGAAAGTGGTCAGAAACTCAAAGAAAGATGAGATTTTCGGACAGAGAAGCAGCGAACAGTCAGCGCCAGCGTCCTCTCACGCCGTGAAAAATGAATGAATGTCATGCAAAGCTGCCTGCCTGCCTTTGATTCTCTCTGAACTGCCTGGTCTTTTTAATGTTTAATGTCAACCGTTTGTGCAGATAGCATGAAGTAGAAAAGATCGGCGATCGCCGATGCTAGCGTTAGCATTTCTCCCCCGGGCTTAAATGGTGTATTATAGAATGATCACATCGGTGACAGTACTCTTCAAAGGGTTCACGAAATATGACTACTACTCTTACTGTACATTTTGGGTTACTTGATGTTACTTCATGTTAAGGCTAATACAAATGACAAGGCTGTAATGCTAACTAACGTGCTAGCTACTAGCTAGGTAGCTAACTTGATCCAGCCACTCCTGGTCCTTTCATCAGACGGGAAGCGAAAGAACGAGCAAGACCCATTGCTGGTATGTTAACAACCTGGTACCAAGCACACAGGCATCTTGTTAAAGTTATCTTATTTTAGCCAGCGCCATATCAACCCTGTCTCCTAAAAATGACGTTCTCACAGAACTAAACTGCATTCTCAATTACGTTTAGCTAGAAACGTATTTTCTCCCACGTTACATTCGTTATGCACGTATCTCAAATACGTTTATATTATATGTTCTAGAAACGTATTTTCTCCCATGTTACGTTTCTTATGAACGTATCTTAAATACGTTTATTTCTACATATCTTTGCCATTTATTGTCTTGCTTATAATAATGATAATAGTCATTTATAAATATCATTTTAGAGCACACATTTGAAATCAGTAGGCGAGGCTGTCATTTCGTCAGCTGTTACCCTCATGAGCGAGGCAGAAGATAATAGTTTTAACAGCCAAAAAGCTGCTGTGTCGTTTATTGCATCTCAAACATTAAAACAAATCCAGAGTTACGTGTTTCTGTACTTCCTCTAAGAAGAAAGGACAACAGAAGATGTGGTGTTGTTAATGCAATATTTTATCCGAAAACAAATTCAGTTTAGGATGGCCGAAGACACAACACTACCCATAATCCCCAGCTATCGTTTGGGACTACAGTCCCGTTAACAAACCCCGTGATTAATCTTCAAGCTCTGGGATTGGATGTTGGAGTGGCAGTGCGCCAAGGTTACGCCGAGCGTCAAGCTCTTTGAAATGGAACGAAACCACGGCTGACTATTCAAAACTGGACTCGAACGCCCCCCAGAACTACACATGCTGGCTATTGTGTTTCGCAACATGTTCTCTATGGCACGTCTCTACTGGGAATTGTAGTTTTAAAAGACGTTTTCGTTTTTCCAAAAATTAGAAGTTGACACTGACAGTATTAAACTGTGTACAGCCCTGGAAGTTTAGGCGATAGGAAACACATTGGTGTGTACACATTTAAAACATGTAATTACTAAATGGGTGAAAATCGCTTGTGTCCATAATGCGCAGCATTAATATATACCCACACGACAGCTCATTGTTACTTTGTAATTCTACTCCACTACAATTCAGAGGTTAACCTGGTATTTTTACTCCACTGCATTTATTTGAGTTACTTTGCAGATTCTGATTCATGATGTGAGATATAAACAACCCTTAAATCAGACTTTAGTTACACCTTAGTAAAATTCAGGGAAGGTGATTGTAAAGTGCCAACAATCAGGAGAGATATTTGATAGTTGGTGCTTGAGAAGACTCAATTCAATTCAAAACCTTTATTTATCCAGGTGAAATCCCATTGAGATCAATGATCTCTTTTTCAAGGGAGACCTGCAGCAGTAGGTTCCACAAGAAGACATAAAAACATAAACAACAGAACAACAAAAGGACATCATTCAGCAAAATGTACAGGGATTACAATTTACATATTTAACCACATGTACCGGTACCAACAGCATCTGATTTTGTTGCATCCAACCGAGCTTTAAAAACATGTAGTGGTACCAGATTGGTAATTTTCCATTCTTTTTGCAGACTGTTCCAAGTTAGTGGAGCTGCACATCTAAAAGCTTTCTTCCCTAAGACAGTCCTAGCACTTGGCACATTTAATAAAACCACAGCATGCGATCTCAGGCAATAAGTACTTTCAATTCGCAGAGAGATCAGGGAGCAGATATAAGATGGTAGTTTATCCAACATGGCTTTGTAAATGAAAAAGTACCAGTGACTGAGCCTCCGTACAGTAAGTGATGGCAAAACCGCCTTGGTATACAGGGTACAGTGATGCGTAAGTGCTTTACAGTTTGTCACAAATCTCAGTGCACTGTGATACGCAGCATCTAACTTGCTCAGGCAATGGGCAGGTGCATTCATATATAACAAATCACCATAGTCCACCAGCACAGGTCAAAAGGTCACAGTGACTAACCTTTTCCTGGCCTCAAGCGAGAAACAGGACTTGTTCCTGTAGAAGAAACCTAGTCTAACCCTCAGCTTTTTAAGCAGGTTATTTACATGAAATTTAAAAGTGAGACAATCATCAAGCCAGATACCAAGGTATTTGTAACAGGTAACCACTTCAAGTTGTATTCCTTGCGTAGTTACAATATCCAAAGCAGTCTCCGGTGTATTTTTAGCTTTAGCTTTAGAAAAGAGCATTACCTTGGTTTAATCAACATTTAAAATAAGCTTTAGTTCAGAGAGCTGAGTCTAAATAGTGTTAAAAACAGCCTGTAATTTAACAACAGCCTCGTTAATCGAGGGACCTGCACAGTACATAACGGTATCGTCCGCATAAAAATGTAAGGTTGCTACTTCGACATTTTCACCTAAACTGTTAATATATATGGAGAATAAAAGTGGTCCTAAAACTGAACCTTGTGGTACACCATTAGTGATGTTTAACCACTCAGAAGACAGCCCATCAAAGTGAACACATTGGGACCTTTCAGAGAGGTAGTTCACAAACCACCCACTGCATGGCTGGATATGCCAATACTGAGTAGCCTCTGCTTTAAGATGAGATGATCAACGGTGTCAAACGCTTTGGATAGGTCAACAAATAGAGCTGCACAACTCTGCTTGTTATCTAAAATACTCGCCACATCATTCACCACTTTCATTGTGGCAGTGATGGTGCCGTGTTTCTTTCTGAAGCCTGACTGATGTTTAGACAGGATGTCATTTGTACATAAAAACTCCTTTACCTGTTCACTCACTAGGCGTTCAAGAACCTTAGCCAGAACTGACAATTTAGAGATGGGTCTATAATTATTTAATAAGGTGGCCTCCCCTCCTTTTAGTAGTGGCAACAAAGAGTAGTAAGAGGTGGAGCAATAAAATCTGCAGCTATCTTTAAAAAGAAAGGTTCTACGTTGTCCGGACCAGCTGGCTTTTTAGGATCTAGCTTAGATAAGGCTTCACGAACAACATCAACAGTAAAAGGAGTAAAACTGAAAGGGTTTTCCAGACCACATTGTTCTGTGTCACCGACTGTGGTCTTCACAGAAGCAGAATTAGAAACAGAATGAAACAGAGAGCCACAGGACACAAAATGCTCATTAAAACAATTTAACATGGTAGCCCTGTCTGATATAGTGCCAGATACTGTGGTAAGGCACGGAGGTAGCTCATTACGGATATCACCGGTGGATATCGATTTTATGGCTTTCCAGAATTTTCTAGGGTTGTTCAGGTTCTTTGTGGTAACTGACAGATAATACTTAGATTTAGCACTTTTGACATGTGAAGTGAAGCTATTCCTTAGCTGCCTAAAACGCAGCCATTCTACCTCTGAGCCTGATTTCCTAGCCTTTGCCCCAAGACTAAACATATATCTGCAGATCCTTATAAAGTATATTCATTACTCGTTATTCTCTACTAATAGTTAATTAAAAAGTGTATATAATGACTATTTTGCACATCCCTTTCAAGATTTCAAGATTTTCTAAGGTTTATTGACATATCATACACACAACTATGGTGTAGTTATGCAATGAATGAAAAACTTGGGTCACAAGTTCCTCAACAGTCTATCTGTCTCAAGACATCTATCAATATGTGTGTACCTCCACCATTAAACTGTCATATTCTGCACATGTCTTATACTATCTACATACATAAGAGTATAATTAATGTGTATAATATCAGTTAAAATAAGTGCTTCAACATAGTTAACATTGCAGGAAAGAAATATATTAGACGTTAAGTACTTTGTCAGGCTTAAAGGTGGGGTAGGTAAGTTTGAGAAACCGGCTCGAGTGCGCTAGAATTTGAAAATACACAACCGGAGAAAATCTGCCACTTCCTTATAGAGCCCCTCCTCCAACACACAGGAACATGACCAATGAGGGCACGAGAAAAGTTTTTGCCCCGATGGAAGGCTGACAGGCAGGTAGGCCATCCAGTTATTTTAGCTAAAATAATTGGTCGTGCTTTTTACAGTATTACGGCTTCCACAGATGAAATTTTGTTATGGATTTTTGTCAAAGCACTTAAGATATTCATTGCTATCGGGATGTTAACAGCATTCCATGGAATATAACAAATAGTGTATCTCGAGCCGGTTTCTCAAATGTACCTACCCGACCGTTAATAGTTATCTGTAGATAGATTGTTAGGATTTGTCTGTGTTAGTATTTTTCGTGTCCTTTTCTATCTTTGGGTTTCCTATTTTATTTTGTAAAGTGTTCACCCCCGTTTCCTGCCTGTTTGCTTTCTGTCGGTTTCCCTCTCTGATTACCCAATTGTGTTCACCTGGTACCTATGTGTTTTCTCCTCCCTCCTCACCTGTCTCGTGTTTATGTGATTAGTTCTGGGTGTATTTAAGTTGTGTGTTTTCTGTCTCTCTTTGTCGGGTTGTCTTGTGATTTGGCTTGTCCTCGCAGCAGGCTGCACGATTGGCTTCAGTCAGCGGAGGGGCTTCAACCGAAGGCAAAAAAACTGGGTACGGCCCGAAGCACGGCCTCCCCTAACGGCCGTGCCGGTCGGGCACCCCCCCACCGGTGCTGGGATCTGGTGCGGCGAGTGTTTTGATGGCAACAGCGGCTGGAGTGGAAAGGACTGCGGAGGTGCCGAACATGGAAGGCGGAAGGGCAAGTGACAAGGCGGATGAAAGGAAGGACAAAGACAAAGAAGAAGAGCAAGATCAAAGCAAGAAAGCAGGAGAGGAAGGAAAAGAGGGGAAGAAGGAGAGGACGAGGTACAGTGTGGAATTAACTGTGGAAGTAGTTGTGGAAGGTGCACTGTCTATGATGGACCTGCTTAAAGGAATACAGAAACAGTGTGGGACAGTGGATGGATGCAGAGTGACGGGAGAACAGTATGAAGTGACGATGAGGACCGTCTTGGGGAAAATGAAACTAATGGAGGGGTTGAGAGTAAACGGGTCCGCAGTACATGCAAAAAACATTATGAGCACCGATGTGACCGTCTCGTTCCTGCATCTGCCTGTTTATTTGCAGGATAAAACAATACTAAATAGGCTCGAGGAGTGGGGAGTTAAGCCCATCTCGGACATTAAAAAAAGAGTGTGGCCAGACTCGGACATTGCAGACGGCACGAGGTTCCTGAGAGTGAGGTTCAACAATGAGGTCCGCTCCTTGCCATATTCCACGAAGTTCGACACGGTGAAGGGGGCGGAGTACTTTCGGGTCCTGCACAATGGCCAGGTTCCAGTGTGCAGGTTATGTATAAAGCCGGGTCACATCTTTAGAGACTGCCCAGACTTTAAGTGCCACAGGTGTTATGAGCAGGGGCACTATGCCAGGGAGTGCAGGTATGGAGCTGAGAGAGGGAGGAGAGAGAGAGGAGGAAGAAGACGAGGAGGAGGAAGAAGATGAGGAGGAAGACGAGGAGGAAGAAGATGAGGAGGAGGAAGAAGAGGTGGGGGAAGGCGGCGAGGGGGCAAAGAAAAGACCCTATGAGCAGATCAGCAGCGAAGATGAAGGTCCAGTGGTGGAGGACATCTCGGGGGCTTCGGTGATGGTAGAGAAGGCACCAAACGTGGAGAAGAGCAAGAAAAGTGCCAGGCAGGGCGGCGGAGGCGCCGATGGAAGCAGCAGCGGCGGGGGAAAGAAGTTGTGGAGTCCTGAGGAGGTGGAAGACATCTCGGAGGCTTCCGGAATGGAGGAGGGAGAGCTGGGGGAGGACCCTGGGGGCGCCATGGTCTTCGGGAGCCCTAATGATGAGCAGAGGGGCCGAGGCACGAGAAAAAACAGGTACGAGGAGGAGAAGGAGAAGACGACCTCAGCAGAGAACGCCGGGCTGATTGCTAGACGGAAATCGGACAAGGAGAGGGAGGTGGAGAAAAGGAGAGCGGGTACAACAGAGAGGGGGCGTGGACTGAGGGGAAAATACTGAATGTGTTCATTCAAGGATATAGAAGTGCGCGTGATACCAAAGGTCCAAGTATCTGACAATGTATATGACAGAATGTTTGCCCTCCTAGAGGGTAAACATGACACGCTGTTACAGGCATATGATAACCATGTGACGATGTGTAACCTGATGTTTGGCCTCTAGGGAGATGGGCATGATAATTGCTCAGCTATCTTGAACAATGCATAGCACACTGCTTTGAACCAGTGTTCCTCCATCTTGTGAATGAAAAACACCCTCTCTTGTATATAAATGAGTGAAGGACACTGTTCGGGAAATTAGTTGTATAAAGAGTAACTTTTTTCCATTGAAATACCTGCAAACTCTGCTAAATTATTGTTTCTGATAAGAGCGCTGGTCAGGATGTAACTAGACAGAGAAATGCTGACACATAAAGTTTAATTACATACTTAGAGAAAGGGCGGTGGGGATGGGATTATGTGGATAAATATTTGTGGGGGGAAGGTGTGTGATAAGGGTGGTGGATAAGAAGATTTGGGAAAGTAATGGTGTGTGTGTGCACATAAATTGGAAATTAATGAAGAATGAATTATGTAATTTGATTGTTTGATGAGATTCTGTGTTGATGGTATGACAGTGTTGGCTAACAGGTCTAGTGTGAAAAGTGTGGAGTATGTGTCATATAAATGATTGCCTGTTAGCAGTGCTTTTTTGTTTCTCGTATTCTGATTTTGTATTTTTGTTAACTATGATGGGATATTCAAGTAAGATCCAATTTTTTTTTTTGATTTTTGGCAATCTTCTTTTGGCTAATTGCATTAAGCTTTTATTTTTGTCATGTTATGCATGATTATCATGTTTGATTGTTTTAAAAAAATTGAAAATGTTGAATTGTGAATTTTCTAATTAAAAAAAAAAAAAAAAAAAGTCCTCGGTGAGTGTTCTGTATTTGTCAGCATAGCCTTGAAATAAAGGAATTATTTGTACGTTAGTCTGCATTTGGGTCCTACCTGCTTCACACACCGTAACATTACAACCCGACCTGAAATATGGGCCCAGCAGATCCTTTTGAGCAGGAATTATTGGATTTTACTTTTTCTTTGGCTACCTGCTCTGATCAATGGATAGGAGCCGTCAGGGTTCAGCAGCGAGATGCTGCTCTGGCAGAAGCAGTCCACCTTACACTGAGGAATCAAAGTTTGGTGAAATTCTTACCTGCCAGGCTTTTGGATTACCTCACAATTTGTTTTCCCGATCCTGACAGACCCAGGTCTCCCAACTCCTGTTTTGATACCACACGCATTGGTGTGGTCCGTCTGGCGTAAGCCCCTGCTTCTCACCCAGTGTTTGCTACTGTCCAGGAGCCATTCGCTGGTACTCGTCTGGCCTTTGGAGGTCCACGGAGCCTCCAAACGGCTCCTAAAGGAAGGGGTCGCAAGGCCAGGTTGGCAGCACGAGCCCAAAGAGCCAGGGTTCCAGAACCAGTTCAGCCCCCAGCAGCCATGGTTACGGACCCAGTTCTGGCCCCAGCAGCCATGGTTCCGTGCCCCAGTACCATCCCACATAGCCATGGTACCGTGCTCCAGTACCACCCCACACAGCCATGGATCCGTGTTCCGGTTCCCTGCCCTGCAGCCATGGTTCCGGCTCCAGTGCCGGTCCCAGCAGCCACCGTCCCTGCTCCGGAACCGGACTTTACAGCCATGTTTCCGGCTCCAGAACCGGACCTTTCAGCCAGGATTCTGGCTTCAATTCCGGCCCCAGTCCCGGTCCCAGCAGCCTTGGTGCCAGACCCAGATGTGGCCCCAGCTGCCACAGTCCCATCTCCAGTTCCCCCTCAAGTTCCCTCTCGAGTTCCCTCCTTTAGTCCCTCCTCTGGTCCCTCCTTTAGTCCCTCCTCGAGTCCCCTCTCTAGTTCGCCTCTCGAGTCCCCTCTCAAGTTCCCTTCTCTAGTCCCTCCTCTAGTCCCCTCTGGAGTCCCCTCTCCAGTTCCCTCCTTTAGTCCCTCCTCGAGTCCCCTCTCTAGTTCGCCTCTCGAGTCCCCTCTCAAGTTCCCTTCTCTAGTCCCTCCTCTAGTCTCTCCTCTAGTCCCCTCTGGAGTCCCCTCTCCAGTTCCCTCCTCTAGTCCCTCCTCAAGTCCCCTCTCTAGTTCCCCTCTCGAGTCTCCTCTCGAGTTTCGTTCTCTAGTTCCTCCTCTGGTCCCTTCTCTATTCCCTTCCCTAGTCCCTCCTCAGGTCACTTTCCTAGTCCCTTCTCTAGTCCCTTTTCTAGTCCCATCTAAAGTCCCTACTGAAGTGCTGTTGGAGGTCCCGCAGACTACTCTTCTGCCGGGGGTCCTGCCAACCCCAGGTCCTGTGCCGTTGGAGGTCCCGCAGACTACTCTTCTGCCGGGGGTCCTGCCAACCCCATGTCCTGTGCCGTTGGAGGTCCCGCCGACTGCTCTCCTGCTGGGGGTCCTGCCAACCCTGTGTCCTGTCCCGTTGGAGGTCCCGCCGCCTACTGTCCTGCCGGGGGTCCTGCCAACTCTTAGTCCTGTGCTGTTGGAGGCCCCGTCGACTACTCTCCTGTTGGGGGTCCTGCCAACCCTTTGTCCTGTCCCGTTGGGGGTCCCGCCGTCTACTCTCCTGCCGGGGGTCCTGCCAGCTCCTTGTCCTGTCTCGTTGGAGGTCCCGCCGACTACTCTCTTGCCGGGGGTCCTGCCAACCCTTTGTCCTGTGCCGTTGGAGGCCCCGCCGACTGCTCTCCTGCCGGGGGTCCTGCCGGCCCTTTGTCCTGTGCCGTTGGAGGCCCCGCCGACTGCTCTCCTGCCGGGGGTCTTGCCGGCCCTTTGTCCTGTCCCGTTGGGGGTCCCGCCGTCTGCTCTCCTGCCGGGGGTCCTGCCAACCCTTTGTCCTGTCCCGTTGGGGGTCCCGCCGACTACTCTCCTGCCGGGGGTCCTGCCAACCCTTTGTCCTGTCCCGTTGGGGGTCCCGCCGTCTACTCTCCTGCCGGGGGTCCTGCCAACCCTTTGTCCTGTGCCGTTGGAGGCCCCACCGACTCCTCTCCTGCCGGGGGTCCTGCCAACTCTTAGTCCTGTGCCGTTGGAGGCCCCGCCGACTACTCTCCTGCCGGGGGTCCTGCCAACACTTTGTCCTGTCCCGTTGGGGGTCCCGCCGTCTGCTCTCCTGCCGGGGGTCCTGCCAACCCTTTGTCCTGTGCTGTTGGAAGCCCCGCCGACTGCTCTCCTGCCGGGGGTCCTACCAATCCCGTGTCCTGGTCCTCTTCCGTGGGGGATCCTGCCGAGGCCTGTCCCACCAGCTCCGACACCGGGTCCTGCCCGGCCTCCGGCACTGTCCCGTCAGCGCCTTCCTGCCCGGCCTGCGGAGCTGTCTGGTCTTCGCCCTCAAGCCCGGCCCCCTGAGTGCAGCGGTCCTCGCCCTCGGGCCCGGCCCCCTGACGCTTCCTGCCGCTGCCTTCGCCCCTCCATGGTCCCCACCTTGGACTCTGTCTTGCCCCCGGGCCGTCCGCCCGAGTCCCCCTTTTTGGACTCCGCCTTACCCCCGGGCCGTCCGCCCGAGACCCCTTCCTGGTCCTCTGCCTTGCCCCCGGGCCGTCCGCCCGAAACCCCTTTTTGGACTCTGCCTTACCCCCGGGCCGTCCGCCCGAGACCCCTTCCTGGTCATCTGCCTTGCCCCCGGGCCGTCCGCCCGAGACCCCTTCCTGGTCCTCTGCCTTGCCCCTGGGCGGTCAGTTCAGTCCCGTCCTCCTGACCCCCTCCTCCCACCCTGGTGGCTTAGTGATGTGTGAGGTGAGTGTTCTGTTCTGTATTTGTCAGCATAGCCTTGAAATAAAGGAATTATTTGTACGTTAATCTGCATTTGGGTCCTACCTGCTTCACACACCGTAACATAGATACCCCGAAAGCTTTTTTCTTATTGGAAAGAAGACCTTAACCTAAAGTATTATTTAATGTTTAAATAGAGCTTAATTAGTTTGTCTGTTTTGCACATCCTCCTAATAATATCTTTGTACATCGTGCACTAAACTGTTTTATTGTAGAGATCACTTATAGTATCTTCTTGATTTTTTATATTCTATATTTCTATCATTGACCTTCTACTTTCCCCTTATGAAAGTATGTACTCTTAATATTTTGTTCATCAAATAACATTATTCAACAAAAATAACATTATTCAACAAAAATAATTCAATAACGTGCTTTAACCACTAGGCGGTGTACACAAGGTACACACAGCATACGAATAATAACTTTGTATTATTAGTGTAGGACACTTATGTATGTATAACATCTGAGGATGTGTAGTTTTATTCATGTTTTTAAATAATTTTACAGGATATTGCTATACTATTTCTCATGTTTGACTTCTACACATTAATATCTGATTTGTAAAACATCACAGACAGAAAGGCATATCCGTCATTTAATGGTAAGCTATTGAAATTGTGATTCCATAGATGTGTCTCCCATCCCCCAAAACGCCTGACTATTCTCTCAACTCAGTATTTACATTCTTATATTCAAAGAAAATCAGTAATATCTTTAAAAACTACAAGTCCCTTTCTATCAGCTGTGCACCGTTATGGTGTAAATATAACCTATCTACCAATTGGATCAAATATAAAAGTCAGCCGAATTACTATTGATACTGCAAGGAGACGTATTTTCTGAAAAGAAATGCAAGATGTTGTTTAATTGTTGATATATTTATGATCCACGTCACATATTCAGTTTTGGCGGCAGTTCTCCTGTTTGTCTAGAAGTCTTCTCATCAGGGCTCTATAAATAATGAACTACGGCAGATGTGTTTTTGTAAAATGTTTTCGAATATCATATCGCATTAACATCATATCCCAACATGCATTGCGGCTAAAACATCCAATCAACGAGCTTCAAACTGAGGATCTTGGGTAATCTGTTAAGTGGGTTTGTGGTGTGTATCGCTCAAAATGTCCCTTATAGGCCTACGTCTGTTTCCGGTGACTTTATTTACGGTTAAAAGGCCCAATATTATAGAATTAAACGAATAAATAAAAGCAAGGATAATTGTGTGTTATTGTTGAGTAAATAACAGTGTGTTATTTAGAAAAGAATAACAAATTAGAAGGAAAAAAAGATTTTCAAAAATACAGATTTCAGTATTTTGAGACTCTAAGCCCCATTTCTTTTCCTCACAGACGGGAAAAAAAGTCCGACATTATACGATTTAAAATAAAAAGATAAAACACTGGCATGTAATTTACGTTAGAATAAATAGAATGGTTTTGAATAATACTTCAAAACCATTTTTGGGGAAACCAACGCTGTCATTTGAACGGCGATCAAGCCTGAAGCCACAGAGATCTTCTGTTGTACTTTCTTCTTAGAGGAAGTACAGAAACACGTTACTCTGGATTTGTTTCAATGTTTGAGGTGCAATAAACAACACAGCAGCTTTTTGGCATGTTAAAACTATTATTTTCTGCCTCGCTCATGAGAGTAACAGCTGGAGAAATTACAGCCTCGCCTACTGATTTCAAATGTGTGCTCTAAAATGATATTTATATGACTATTATCATTATTATAAGCAAGACAATAAATGGCAAAGATATGTAGAAAATAAACGTATTTAAGATACGTTCATAAGAAACGTAACGTGGGAGAAAATACGTTTCTAGCTAAACGTAATTGAGAATGCAGTTTAGTTCTGTGGGAACGTAATTTTTAGGAGACAGGGTTGGCCATATAGATAGATTATATCTATATGGCGCTGATCTTAGCTATCTCTTAGTGGAGGAAAACAATTGTGACATCACTTACGCGACTCTGGGATTTGTAGTCTTTCTAGTTGCGTATTTTTCATGGTCTTATATTTCAACAGTTTTACGACTTTTTTGACATGGAAATTATTTTTTAAGATTGACAAACATCATATGTGTAATTCATGGCACAATTCAAACGGTATCGAAAGATATGTTTTCTCTCTCCATTGACTTCGATACATTATTTTTCCGAAATAAGGTCCCATGTAGATGGGCGTGACTTCGCCACTCTATCCTATCCATGTGAACCTGTCTTATTTGTGATGACCTCACATCCTCTAGGGGGGTCTGGGGGCATGCACCCCGGGAAGATGTTTTCTTTAAATTGAAGTTAAAAGCATAAATCTGGTGCACTTTGAGGGCTACATTAAAAGATGTATGGATACAGCTCTCAACACTCATATGAAACATAACTGTATATATTTCAATAATCAAAAAACCATTAGAATATTCTCACAACCAATAACACATATTTGATCAACTCCTCTCTCCTATCTTTATCTTAGTCTGCATTCTTTCTTATTATTTATGCATATTTTAACAATCACTCCCCTTTCAAACTGTGTGTTTTATTTTTGTTCTGACCTATAGTACACACTGGAAGGATTTCTTAACTTATTTTATATACAACTAATATTACATAGATGGAAATATTTGTTTACATAGATGACCAAACCGTTTGAGACCCACTGAGATAACTTAGACTTAGTTTACAATCTAATCGCTCAGAGTCAGGGGCGGCGCCAGGGGGGAGCTAGGGGGTGCTGAAGCACCCCACAGGATTGCCAAAGCACCCCCTAAGCACCCCCAAGAAATGTGTTTTTTTTTTCTTTATTATTGATTACATCAATGCAAATGTGAAACAAACACATTTTTGACCAAAAACATAAAGCCAACACAGGTGATATGATTAGGCCAATGGCCAGCACCCATTCGATTTGACCTACCCATAGGCTAAATTACTTTGTGACACTTGATTGACTTCCTGTTAGCTAGAGCGCCAAATTATTTGCTAACAGCAAAGTGAAAAATTGATCGTTTTTTAGTCCTTAAACGTCCACATGTGGACACTCAATCAAAACCACCTGAAAGCGAGAGGGATTCTGCACATAATAGCATAGCCTCGTGAGTACAAGTAGCTTACTTTTGGGTCTCTGTGTTTCATTCAAGCTCTGCTCTGTGTGTGTGTGTGTGTGTGGCACAAGCCATTTTGTGTGCGCACCGGTGGGTATCTACTGGAGATCGTTGTGGTTAGCATCTGGTGCTAGCTAGCCAAGCTAACGGGTATAAGGAGCTTTTTCAACAACAAGGTGGAGGGAGAACTCTCTCCTGTCAGACTGAGAGTCTCTGATAACCTCAGCTCAGGTGAAGTAAAGGACTCTGTGTTTAGATAGTTAACTTTAGTCTAAGTTATCTCAGTGGGTCTCAAACGGTTTGTTTTAAAAGGGGAGTGATTTGTAAAATATCTATAAAGAAATAGAAAATCTGTTTACAGTTTTGTTTCATATGGGTGTTGAGAGATGTATCCATAGATCTCTTAATGTTGCTCTCAAAGTGCACCAGATTTATGCTTTTAACTTCAATATTTAAAAAAAATCTTCCTGGGGAAGCATGCCCTCAGACCCCACTAGAGGAGGTGAGGTCCCTCCTATGCGGCTTTCACACCAGCGCTTTTCAGTTTCTAGCTCCGAGCGGGAGCTTTTCTGGTTCAGCTCCGGTTTCCCTTTTCAGCTCCCGCTCTGTTCACACCGCCCACTGGCGCCCCAGAGCTGCCCTTGCTGCATCATGACGTCACCGTTTACATCGCTGATTTGCCCCCCAACGGCAGCCATTACGGCAGCTCACAACAACAACAACTGCGTCGGGTCGATGATCGTGTTGCTTTTAATCAAACGAAGCCAGAATAAATTGAATAACGACTTCTCCAACCTTATACTTTGCTCCAGAGTGCCGTGGTTCATTGTTTATTAATGTGTTTCTGCAGCATTTACCGACCGCTGCAGTATTGGCTGCTCTTCCACGGGAGTTTATTCTCCCGTTAGCTCCCGGTTAGCTCACACTGCAGCGGCCGCTCTAAAGTATTCACTGTCCGACTCACACAAGCAGCTGATGCATATCCCCAGTTCCCCTTAGCCTAAGTGAATGTGTGTCAGTCTGAATTGACACTGTTTGGTATCACAACGCTGTTATGAAAGTTTCTCTGGTATAAAACGGGTGATGTTAGCATAGCAACCGAAGCTAAACTGACTACTTGCATCCGATAGCTGCAATAATACAAAACAACACGTCTGCCTCTCTCCACAATGATCGATAACAGTGAACGGATGGTCAAAGTAAGGCACAAATAAACAGAATCACACGAAGCCTGGTTAGTGTTGCCTGACTTTATAAAGTGTGTTTATAGGCACTACTGCTTGTAGGCAGGCATAACAGTCGACCCATGGGAGGTGGGTTTAGTTTCCTGCACGCCTCGACGTAAGAGAGACGTAAGCGACGTCACCTCTTAGCTCCAAAGCTCTTGCCTCTGGACCGACAATCTTTTGGAGCTGGAAATGAAGTGGATTCCGGAGCTAAGAGCCGGCGCAGCTCCGGTGTGAACTGGAAAACCCGGCGCTTTTCAGGCTCTAGCTCCGAGCCGGAGCTGAAAAGGCGCTGGTGTGAAAGGGGCACTAGAGGAGGTGAGGTCCACCCCCCACCTGTAAAAATAGCACTTTACCCCTGCTTACACCTATATGCCGTGAGCTGATTACCGAGCCTTCATTGTAACAGTCGCGGGTACACTGTGTGTGCGTGTGGGGAGTGTTGCAGTAGAAAATTCAACTGTAGCGCTGGTGCATTAATGGGAAACCCTTAATGTTTGAGCACCCTCTATGAAACGTCAAGCTACCCCACAGCACCCCCTAGAGAAAATCTCTGGCGCTGCCACTGCTCAGAGTCCTTTACCTCCTTGAGCTGACGTTATCTCTCTCAGTCAGACAGGAGAGGACTCTCCCTCTCGTTATTGTTGAAACAGCTTCTAATCTCCGTTAGCTCCAAGCTAGCACCAGATGCTAACAATAACCCCTGTAACTCTCTAGCCTCATCCCGATACCCCTCCTCGACTCCTCCTTTCCCTCACTCGCCTCCCTTCCTTGCGTCTTAGCTCCGCCTCCGTAAGATGCGAGCGAGAGCCACGAGGAGGAGACGCGAGGACAGAGGAGTCCTCAGGTATTCATTGGGATTTCTGATTATCTTAACACAAAACAATACACATTGTTATCTATCAAGATCTAGCCATTTATGAAATAGCTTTCTTAATAGCTATGTTTTAGTGACGTTCAAGATCATTAAACATGACTTAAATTGTTAGTATAACCTTGAGAAATGAATTGCACATAATAATTCCCACGGAGCTGTGAGCACAAGGTCGGTTAAATGGATTCCTTGTGTCCCTCACTTGCGTCGTTTCCCTGCGACTAGTCCCTCCCACCAGGGAAGCATGGAGGGACGCAAGGAAACCACGAGAAGCAATGGGACGTCCTTTCCTCCGGAGCGTCACGTGAAGCGACGTCCGTTTGTGATGACGCCGCACAGCTGTTCTCTGACAGCAGCTCTGTCCCCGTTGTTTTCACAAACACCCCTGTTATGTATGTGTCACATCAGGTGTGACTGTGCCTTTAAGATGGCATCGGGAGTTTTGGGATGTGTGAACCGGATACAGTTGTGTTGTTGTGGTGTTGTCATGGAAGCGTATGCAACAACGTGTTTAATAAACGGTCAACCTAAATGTCGTAGTCCATAGTCTTATATATACAACATTGGCGACGAGGATTATGGATTCTCTACTCTCACCTCTCTCCCCGTTCCTCGCACTGCCGGGCGAACCGCCAATTCCGTGGGTTCGCTGGCTTGAGTCCTTCGAAACGTTCATAGTAGCCGCGGGGCTAGCTGAAGCTAACGATGACAGGAAGAAAGCCCTGCTGATACACTCACTGGGCAGCGAGGGACAGCGGATTTTTCGGACTCTCGGACTCGCTCCGAAATATGCGGACTGTGTTACACTGCTCACTGGACACTTTGCTGCCCCACAAAATGTTATGTTCCGGCGGATTGTTTTTCGGCAAAGCCGGCAACAGGCGGGTGAGTCCGTCCACCATTACGTGGCTGATCTGAGGGGACTAGTCAGCCTCTGTAAATTCGGGGCGCTGGAGGATGAACTAATACGGGATCAGCTGGCTGAGCACACTAACAGCTCGACTCTCAGAGAAAAGCTGCTAATGATGACAGACAAGCTCACTTTAACAAGAGCAGTGGAGGTAGCTTTCCAGCTTGAGTCAGCAGCAGCCTTAGCATCCCAGCTAGCTCCCTCCTCCGGTTCTTTTCCCCACAGACCCATGCTACTAACTCAAATGGTGGCGCTACCCATGGAGCCTCACGGGGAGGTTTTCCCTGAGGACAACTTTGATGTGAACTTTGCAGCACGCCAGGGTACGGCAGCATGCCGGCCCTGTGGTAATTGTGGCTCATCATCGCACCAGAGTCGAGCTCCGAACTGCCCTGCCAAGGGACAGAGGTGTCAACGCTGTGGCAGACAGAACCATTTTGCACGGGTCTGTCGCTCTGTTCCTGCAGCCGACAGCCCACTTCCACGTACGCCTGGGCCACACGCACCGACTACCATCCACTCCGTGGGCGCTATCTCCCGACGGCTAAAGTGCTGCACGGTGGAGCTGGATGGGGTCTGCCTCCCGCTGCTGCTGGATACGGGGGCCTCCAAGTCCCTCCTGAATGTTTCCACGGTCCGGTGTCTCTTTCCGCTCCGAACAATCACCGCCGATGCCGAGGATTTGTACGGGTATGGACACTCTAAAATTGGAATGGCGGGCACAATCACCTTGACTGTGCGTTACGGGACTAAGACTCTCCCCGCATTCACCGTTCAAGTGTCTCACCAGGGGGCCAACCTCATGGGCTTTGATTTGTTTTGTGAGTTGGGTTTCACCCTTGTGGGCAATTCTGGGGCCGCTATCTTGTCTGTTGGCTCGCCGTGGCATCAGCGCTGGCCTGCCCTGTTCAGTGGTTTGGGCTGCCTCACCGCCTTTGACCACCAGCCCCTCCTCAAGCCTGAGGTACACCCCGTGATTCAGCCCATACGCCGCCTGCCTCTCGCCCTGCGCGACGACGTCACCGCCGAGCTGCAAAAACTCTTGGACGCGGGCATAATCGAACGCATTGATGCTTCCCCGTGGATTTCAAACCTGGTGGTGGTGAAGAAGAAGTCAGGGGGCCTGCGCCCGTGCATCGACCTCAGGCCGGTGAACAAGGCCGTGATACCTGACAGGTATCCGCTGCCCACAGTGGAGGAGCTAGCCGCACAATTCTACGGCTCTTCCATGTTCACAAAACTAGACCTTCGTCAAGGCTACCTGCAGGTTCCGCTGCACCCTGACAGCCGCAGCCTTACAGCTTTCGTGACTCATGTCGGAGTGTTTCGCTACACCCGCATGCCTTTTGGCCTCAGCTCGGCCCCCAGCTGTTTTCAAAAAATCATGTCCACCATCTTCGCCGGCATCCCGGGCATGGTCGTCTTCCTGGACGACATAGTGGTTCATGGTGCTACACCAACCGTTCATGACGAACGCCTGGCGAGGGTGCTGTACGTCCTCGCCAGTCACAACCTCACACTCAATGGGGAAAAGTGCACCTTCGCTGTTCCAGCCATCGAGTTTGTGGGGTTCCGCCTGACCGCCGACGGCCTCAGCCCGTTACACTCCAACGTAGAGGCGGTGCTGCGCCTGCCTGAGCCGTCCTGTCCGGCTCAGATCTCTTCGTTTCTGGGGATGACGGCCTACTACCTGCGCTTCCTTCCTCAGTACTCCTCGACCACCTCCCCACTACGTGAACTCCTGAAACAGGACGCGGTCTGGGAGTGGACCCCGGCCTGCTCTGCCGCTATTCGCCAGCTCAAGACGCAGCTCACCTCAACGCCGGTGCTCGCATTCTTTGACCGGAAGAGCCCCACGTTCGTGACCTGTGACGCGTCCAATACGGCAATAGGGGCGGTGCTGTCCCAGATCCAGGGGGGCACAGAACGCCCGTTGGCGTGAGCCTCTCGGTCCCTCAACTCGGCCGAACAGAAATACTCAGTGGGGGAGCGGGAGGCGCTGACCTGCGTCTGGGCGTGCGAGCGGTGGCACATGTACGTGTATGGGCGGCATTTTACGTTACGTACTGACCATCAGGCTCTTATAGCCCTGCTTGCTACATCGGGGTCGGGGCACAAACCGCTGAGAATCTACCGCTGGTCAGAGAGACACCTGCCGTATGACTTCACCACAGTGTTTACTCCCGGCAGGGAGAATGTGGTGGCTGACCTGCTCTCCCGCGCCACCCCCCACCCCAGCGCCCGGCGAGGGCCCGGACGCAACAGAGTCAGAGCTCATACTCATGCTCCACGCCCCGGTTTCCCTGGATGACCTTCGGCTCGCGTCGGAGGAGGACCCCACGCTCTCCCGGCTCCGCTCTTACATCCGGGAGGGATGGCCTGCGAAGTTCCCGGAGGAGCTGGCATCTTTTCATCGGGTCAAGGACGAGCTGACCTGCTGGAACGGTGTCTGCGTGGGGAACGTTCGTTCCCATCGACCTCAGGGCCCGCGTATTGTCTATGGCGCACGAGGGCTACCTGGGTATCGTGAAGGTAAAACAGCGCTGCAGGGATTTGGTGTGGTGGCCGGGCATAGATCGAGATATAGAGACAATGGTGAAGAAGTGCACGGCCTGCCTGGTCAGTGACAAAACTGGCCCGCCACTCCCACCGCCCCTGCAGCCCTTGCAGTGGCCACACGCGCCTTGGGAGCACATGCAGCTGGACATCTGTGGTGAGCTGCATGGCATCCCGCACCACCAACGCTTCGTCCTGGTGGCCTACGACCTCCATTCGAAATGGCCAGAGGTGGTCGCCACAGGGTCCGTAACGGCTCGGGTGGTCACAGACTTCCTCTCCTCTCTGTTTGCTCGGTGGGGCAGTCCTAACGCCATCACTACGGATAACGGCCCACAATTTGTCTCCTCTGATTTCGCCACCTTTGTGGAAGAGAGGGGGATTAAACACCGTACAGCTTTCTACCCACCCGCAAGCAAATGGGGGGGGGTGGAAAGGTTCAACCAAACCCTAAAGAACGGGATCAGAGCACACCTGGCAGATGGTCTTCCGTTCTCACCTTTCTTCACTACCGGGCGACGCCGCATTCAACTACCGGCAGCTCCCCAGCCCTCTTGATGATGGGCCGTGAGCTGCAGCTCCCTTTGGATCGGCTACGGGCCCGGCGGCCGTCACGCCAACAGCCACAACCTGCCAGAGTGCCAGGGTTGCAAAGGCTCAGCGTCGCATGAAGCAGAAGTTCGACAAGAGACGGAGGGTGAGAGCGCCTCTCTTCACAGTGGGGGACTGGGTCAGGATTCACCGTCCTAACCGGGACCACAAGCTGCTATCCTTCTGGACGGCGCCGATGAAGGTCACCGCTCAACTGGGGTCAGCCACCTTTCGTTTGGCCGACGGATCACGGTGGCATGCAAGCCGGCTTCGGAAGGTGGCACCGCCCCCCATCGTGGTCCCAGGGCCCAGGGAGGACGGGGACTTTGTTTTTCCTGATGAGCAGTTGCAGGGTCCAGCCGGGTTCCCACCTGAGCCGGTTGAGCCAGTGGTTCGTTTTGAAGCTCATCCGGCCCGTGTCCGGGTCAGACCAAGATACTTGGAAGACTATATTGTGAGCTTGTGACTCTCAGGGGTAATGTTCAGAGCATAGTCTGTTGCGTGGCAGAATAATCCACATGGCTATGCTGGTGACTGGCAGTCTACCCAGTTCATCTAGAGTAGATAGCTAAAAGTTAATTGGGTTCCTTGTGGGGGGGAGGGGTAAATGTTATGTATGTGTCACATCAGGTGTGACTGTGCCTTTAAGATGGCACCGGGAGTTTTGGGATGTGTGAACCGGATACAGTTGTGTTGTTGTCATGGAAGCGTATGCAACAACGTGTTTAATAAACGGTCAACCTAAATGTCGTAGTCCATAGTCTTATATATACAACAACCCCCGCCACACATTTACTGACACAAACATTTGTATCTGTTGTAGACCCCAATAAATAAAAATAAAACTCATTCTCAAAAAAGATAAACGCCATTCTTAAAATGTATAAACGAACATTATTTGGATTAATATTGATTAGAGTGCACAATATAAATAAAATAATTCAGAGAAGAAAAAGAGATGTTATCTATCAAAACCCAGTTAGATTAACATGCATTGGATTGCACTCTTTGTTTGTTTGTGTGGCACATTAACATTTTAATAGCACTTAATGACTGACTGAATGGAAATGACAATAAATGAAAATGTAAAACGAAAAAAGCAATCATGAAAATGTTTCCAATAAATGAATAAAATGATTTTTGACCACGTTGTTGTTCAGACATATCACATATTTGTAACTAAATGAAACATGAATTGAAACAAAACACGGTATAAACTGAGGAGTGAGTCCCGTGAGGTTCATGTATTTTCTTCACTCCGCTGGGAAACTGCTCTCATGTCAAGAAGCATCAGATCAGTGCATGCGCTGCATTGTCCAATCAGTGAGCGATACACAGTAAGGGGGCGGGGCGAGTATCTGAGGATTTCATCGAAGGATGGTCTGGTGGTTCCTCGGTTATCGCTCCTCCATTATCGCTCCTCCATTATCGCTCCTCGATCCTCGGTCCTCCATTTAGCGGATCCTTCCTAACGGAGTAAAATGACCCGGAAGTCCCTCAGCCATGATAAGAGCCGTTCGAATTCTCTAGATCAGTGGTTCCCAAACGGTGTGCCGCGGCACACTGGTGTGCCGTGAGTCAAGTCCGGGTGTGCCGTGGGATTTTGTGACAACCATACGTTATTATTGCGATATACAACTACACAAAAATTATTATTTTTTAATTTACTATAGGGTATCAGTACTTTGTAGGTTTATATGTACGTAATCTGCGCGACTTGCGCGTCCACATCTCCACATGCAGTGCTGCATAAACATGGCTGAGTCAGCGATAACTTTCGAGGGGCGGGGGTATGCCCATTATTTTTGAGTTCGTCCGAAGAATAGACAGGAATGTGACGGTGAGATGCAAACTGTGTCCAGACCAGAAGCTGTTATCCACTGCTGTAAACACCACGTCAAACCTCAACAAACACCTGCAAAGAACACATGTTTTTTTGTTTATATCACGGAGTCTGTTCTTCTTCTCTGTCTTCCGGTTATTGCCTGGTTTGAATGACAAATACACACTACCGCCGCCTGCTGGTAAGGAAAGTTATTGCCACTCACGCATGCGCAGTTCGCACGTGCTCGGTGAGTTACTTTATGTAGATAGTAACGAAGTAGTGTAATATATTACTTTAAAAAAAAAAAAGTAATATGTAATATATTACATTTTTGTAGTAACGACCCCATCTCTGGAGTTGGCGTTCTCTGTCTGGTTTAAATGAGTGTGTTGCTGCTTTGATGAAGCCTAATTTGATAAAGTTTCAAATTAATTTCTGAAATATTTTGTTAATAAATATTTCATGAGTAATATAGTTTTTATTTTTTTATTTGGTAAATAATTATGCACATTTACAGATATTTTACATGATATGAGTGATAACACGTGTTATAAGGGCTATTTTGCACAATAGGTGTGCCTTGAGATATTTACTTGTCCTTTGGTGTGCCTTGGGCACAAAAAGTTTGGGAACCACTGCTCTAGATGATAGGAAAGGAGGTTTCAAACTTCCTTTATAACCTCCTTTAGCTTAGGAACCACCGGACCTCCCTCACCGAAAGGAGAGGAGAAAATGCTGCCCCACAATGCCTTGCAGCCGCAGCATTTGCGTCACACAACAGTCGGCCGTTCACGGAAACAAACGATTATGATGGAGAAATTATATCATGAAAGTTACGGTGCTTATTAAGCGTTTTAAAACGTATGTGGTAAGTTGCCAAAGTGCTTTGTTTTGAACGTTCATCAGTTTTATAATAAAAGAGAAATATGAACATTAGTTTTTACTGAAATGATCAAATAAAGTCAACATTTCACAGTCTTCACTGAGCTGTGTGGGGTTTGTTCAACTTTTAAAAGATGTTTGAATGGTGATGTACACAGTGATAAGCAGAGGTGTGGACTCGAGTCACATGACTTGGACTCGAGTCACCAATTTGATGACTTGAGACTCGACTTGACAAAATCACAAAACACTTGCGACTCAACTTGGACTTCAATCAATCAATCAATGTTTATTTATATAGCCCAATATCACAAATGTTACATTTGTCTCAGTGGTCTTCACAGTGTGTACAGAATATCAGTATGACAATACGACACCCTCTGTCCGTAGACCCTCACATCGTACAAGGAAAAACTTCCGAAGAAAACCCAGTTTAAAGGGAAACATGGGAGAAACCTCAGGGAGAGCAACAGAGGAGGGATCTCTCTCCCAGGACGGACAGACGTGCAATAGATGCCGTGTGTAAATTGAAAAGATAATACATTTGCAACATAGGTAGTCCAAATGTTTGGAAATGCATGTGTGTATAATAGGAAGATGAATCCACGAGGATATCCATCCAGGACCGATGATCCAGGACCACAGCCACGACTCAAGATCCAGCGCTCGCGATCCAGGACACAGGACCGCAGGATCATCCATGACTCCGGATCCCAGCGTATATAGACACCAAAAAGAAATAAATGTGGGGAAGCTGGGTTAATCGGAACATGAGAGTACACAGGTATAGACAGAGAGAAGGAAGAAGTAAGATGTCCGCCGACAAACTAAGCCTATATCAGCAAAACTAGGGTCTGAATCTAATCAGCCCTAACTATAAGCTTTATCAAAAAGAAAGGTCTTAAGCCAACACACTCTCACTCCCTAAGCGTCCAATAGCGACGTTTGGTCAGTGTCCGTGGCGTCCAATTTTGACGCTCCTAGTCTCCTTCAGCGTCATAAAGGGACGCAAATAGCTTTCAACTGATTGCAATGTATTCCCATCTGCGTCGGGATTTGACGCTCATGGAAGCACGGCATTCGTTTATGCCGGCTGCCCTTAAAGGCAATGTGAGCATCCATTCCCATTGGATAACGGAGAATTTTACACCCGGAAGTAAGTACTCCTCTTACTGTCGATTGATTTTACAGTGATATCTGCACTACTCATCGACTAAAAAACACCAGATTATCCTTGTTAATTACACAACATTGATTGGTTTAAATTGTGTGCAATGCTTTTGTATTTTTCCCCTTCGATTCGGAGAAACAAATATGTTTTCTGAGTAAAGGATGGCAGAACCCAGAATCCCCAGCTATCGTTTGGCCTACACCATGTGCTCTGTTTGACAAACCCCATTTTTTTCACCATTCATTCCGATGGCTGGCGTCTATGTCACGTGATCTTCAAATTTCTCCCTGCAGAAAAAGAAAACATGGCCGAAATTCGTTTTATTCTAGGTGGAAAATGGCTATTTTAAAGTTAGTTTGGCCATTAAAATGCGTTTTGATGTCATTTGATGCGAGAAATATGAGTTGTTACTTCAGATTATGTGTGCAGTGGATGTACATGATCTTTAGTTTGCTAGTTATTACGAAGATTACTTCAGGAAATCGCGACGTTTTCATTGTTACCAAGGTGGTTGCTAGGGACGCTGCTATCGATATTATTTCTGTTATGTTGTGTAACTGTTTAATGGTGTTATCTTTATTGCTACCCCCTTCCCCGTCAATGTATAGTGTTGGTCCACAGCCTAAACATATTAGTTTAACAAAATCCGCATCTAAAGATAGCCTACGTTATTTTCCCCCTGTGCAATTCCAGTCTCACATCTCAGAGCACATCGTCATTAACAAATACCGGAAACAGACCAAAATAATAATAATACCTTATTCGGAGTGTGCTTGCTTTTCTCTTTGAAAGTCATCACATAACGGCATTGTAATACACGGTTCGGCTGCATTACATATTACATATCTGCCGTAGTTCTGTATTTATAGAGCCCTGATGAGAAGACAAACATGAGGAACTGAAAACGTGACGTGGATCATAAATATATCAGCCATTAAACAACATCTTACATTTCTTTTCACACAATACGTCTCCTTGCAGTATCAACACTAATTCGGCTCACTTTTATATTTGATCCAATTGGTAGATAGGCTGTATTTACACCATAAAGGTGCACAGCTGATATCAAGGGACACCTGGTGGTTAAAGCATGTTATTGAATTTCAATATTTTTATTATTAGATATTAATACGATCCCTATAAAGTATATTCATTACTCGTTATTCTCTACTAATTGTTAATTAAAGACTGTATGTAATGACTATTTTGCACATCCCGTTCAAGATTTCAAGATTTTCTAATGTTTATTGACATATCATAAACAACTAAACAACTGTGGTGTAGTTCTGCACTGAATGAAAAACTTGGGTTGCAGGTTCCTCAATAGTGCATTACAAGACATCTATCAATATTTGTGCATACCTCCAGCAATGTTAACTATGTTGAAGCACTTATTTTAACTGATATTATACATAATGTATTACTCTTATAAGATGTATGTAGATATTTCATCTCCGGCCTTGTCAGGTATTGAACAATCAATAAATAAAGAACACAGAATTGTTGAATATAAAACACAGAATGTATGTGATTATACTAAATGATTTTCAAATAAACACAACTGCATATTTAACTGTTACACATGCTGATGTAACGCAAATGTTCCAACTTGGGATCAATAAAGTATATCTTATCTTAAGCTGATCGATGGCTACTGCCATATTTGCAAAATGTGCCTCTGAACCTTGACAAGTGCATGTTTCAGGCTTATCAATTAATGTAATGTAATGTTATCACAGGGGTCACACACATAAGACCAGCTGTTAAATAAAGCTCTTCTGACCTTAGCTGGCATGTGGGTATATATATTAATACTGCCCATATTGGGCACAAGCAATTTTCACCCATTTATTAATTATATGTTTTAAATGTGAGTGTTTCCTGTCCCCTAAACCTCCAGGGATGTACACAGTTTAATACTGGCAACTTCTTATTATGGGAAATACGAAAACGTCTTTTAAAACTACAACTCCCAGTAGAGACGTGCCATAGAGAACATGTTGCGAAACAGAATAGCCAGCATGTGTAGTTCTGGGGACGGGGTGGGGGAGGGGGGACGCGGTGGACCCGTTCAAATCCAGTTTTGGACAGTCTGCCGTGGTTCCATCCCATTTCAAGTGCTGTTCGAGAATCGGCTTAACCCTCGGAGCACACTCTCCAATCACAGAGCTTGAGGACTATCACGGGGTTTGTCAAGAGCACATGGTGTAGTCCAAACGATAGCTGGGGATTCTGGGTAGTGTAGTGTCTTCTGCCATCCTTTACTCCTGGGAATGGACGCTCACATTACCTTTAAGGGCAGCCGACATAAACGAATGCCGTGCTTCCATGAGCGTGACGCAGATGGGAATACATTGCAATCAGTTGAAAGCTATTTGCGTCCCTTTATGACGCTGAAGGAGCCTAGGAGCGTCACAATTGGACGCCACGGACACTGACCAAACGTCGCTATTGGACGCTTAGGGAGTGAGAGTGTGTTGGTTAAGCGCACTCTTAAAAATGGATAGGGTGTCCATTTTTAAAACTTGAACACCAATGACTCGGGACTTGACTTGGACTTGAGCCTTCTGACTTGATACTTTAATTCAGAGGTCTCCAACACGCCGATCGCGAGCTGCCGTTAGAAGAGAAGACTCCCGTCGGGGAGAGCAGAATCTTCAGCCGCTCCTACTCTTGCTGAGAGTCCTTGCAGGCAGGGGCGGGACTTTATTTAGCTGGGCCACCATGCGGCCAATCATATGCGAGGACACACTAGGATCATACCATTATGTGAAAGAAGGGTGGGGGGCACAGCATGTAGTGGTACAGGCCAGCTGCACAGAGCGACGGGGAGATGAGGAGACGGATTTAAATGCAAGCGCGTCAGAAAAAGTCAAGAAATGAGCAAAAACCGAAAAAAGAAGCAGCGTCTGCTGCTTTTCAGTGATATGGGAGAAATCAAAGCTGAGTGCAGGATTTGTACAATGAAAATAACCTTCAGAGCAGGGTTTTCTTTTTGATAACCACTCAGGATTTACTGTCACAGGTGGGAGAAGTTCAGATCTTGTACTTGAGTAAAGTACCAGAGTGTAGGAATACTCGGTTACAATAAAAAGTCCTGCATTCAAAATGTTACAAGTAAAAGTACAAAAGTATTAGCATCAAAATATACTACATATACCACATGCAGAGGGATCTAGATGCAGGTGTTCTCTTCCCCATAGAGACGCCTCGCTGCACATCATCCCTGGCATAAAGATAGATTGTGGGTCCCTCACAACAATGTTGTACACAGTGGAAATGAACATTCTGTCACCTCAACATCAGGGATCTTATACACTAAACTCCTTCTGAATCAAACTGTCACGGTAGCCTTACCTCACTGATCCCTCTTCAAATAGAAGAAAACACGTTACTTTACCAGCAGAGAGAAAATGGATTATTAAATTATTAATGTGACTAATAAAGAGCAGTTTGATTATTAAGTATTATTCTGTTGATCGATGTCATTACATTTGGTTAAAAGCACATAATGACTTGTTTAAGACTCGTTTTGTCAAAGTTTAGGACTTGGACTTGACTTGGACTTGCCCATCCTGACTTCCATCACAAAGCTGATTAATCAAATCACCAGCCAGCATTTATGTTCTTCTGGTTGCTGTGGAATCTGAGAGGGGATTTGCTTGATTTTACCTGTTATTTCCTCTTTTTGTTTGCCTTCAACTTGGTCTCCATCACTTCAGTCATGCATTCTTTATACTTCAGTTATTATCCAGTGGAAAGTCCTTACCTAGTTCGATCAAAGTGGTTACTTTCTGTTGGCTGGGCAGTGTAGTTTTACACACCGTCTTATTTGACTTTCTCAGGACTTAAAACTGTTTTTTGGGGGCAGACCCCCTCAAAGAAAAAAATATATTTACACACGTAAGGTCATCATCTTAATGGTTATGTATGCTCATCCGTGAGCAGAGCATCAAGTTGACATGTCTATTACAGCTGAATGCGGCGATTACCATTTTGTTCAGCAAAACGCCTCACAAACGTATTAAGATCAACAGCTTTAGTGCGTTTTGATTCAATGCTGAGTACAGCCACACTGACAGTCTCTTCTCTGTCAGTGTAGACCGCACGGTGCAGTTGGACCTGGAGGTGCTGACCTGGTGTCAGTGGGACATCATCTGGGCAGGTTTAGGGGAAGAAGGAGAATATTGACTCGTCGTCACTCTACACTCGTCGATCAGAGCGAGCGGAGCGCATTTTTCGCGAGCGGAGCACATTTTCTCATCCGCCTCACGGAGCGTGGAAAGTGAGGGGCAGGGCTGCCTCTCTTCCGTCGGCGTGGATAGGAGGTTTACCTGTGCATCTGTGCTGTTGTGGGGAGGTTTTTCCCGGGAAGTCGCGGAGAGACGGAGCGGCTGCACGTTGTTGTTTGGGCCCCCTTTTTCCACCTGCCCAGTTGTGCTGTGGCAGGGACCTGCTTCCAGTTGTCGTGTGCTGCTGTCCTGGCGAGATTTTACCCCGGGGGGCGTAACGGAGAGACCGGAGCGGCTTCGCGTTCGGGCTGCGGCCTGCGGCCTGCTTTACACCTGCTGTAGCGGAGGCCTGTATCCACCTGCTCCACCTGTCGTGCTCTACGGTGCCGAGGACGTTTTACCACGGGGATATCGCTGAGAAACCGGAGCGCCTCTACGCCTCGAGCTGGTCCTGCTTCGCCTATCCTGCTGTACTGAGGAGGTTCTGCACCGGGGATATCGCGAGGAGAACGGAGCGCCTCCACAGTTCGGGCCTGCTTGCACGCCTATCCGGATGCTCTGCTGGTCTGGGAAAATGGCCCATATCGGGATTCTGCTGTGCCTGTTAACTGTTTTGGACTATGAGAAGATTTCTAGTCATCCTGAGAAGACTACTGGATTCAGGTCTGTTCTGCCACCTGCAGTGAGCATCCCCTGCAAAGGTTCGGATGTGTTGCTCAAACAATTACCGGTTGCCTTGTCACAGTCAATCTGCTTGACAAAATATGTTTGTCTTTTTTATTTTCCTGCGATGATGGTTCATCAGGACTGCTTCTTAAGCTCTAATCACACTCTCGCAGACTTTTCCGGTGTTTCTAAATTAGATGACAATGTATGTGTGTCATTTAAGAGGAAAAGATGCCTGTTTTTGTTGTTGTTATTACTGTCAGGAAATGTACAACCTAACCCTGGTCCGCCCAGTAGTAATAGTCAGATCGCTACTCCTGCTGATTTTAAAGCTAGGTCTGGGTTGGGTTTCATCCACTTGAATGTGCGCAGTCTGTTAGGTAAACTAGATTTTGTCCGTATCTGGGCAAAATCTACTGACGCTGACGTCATTGTCTTATCTGAAACATGGCTAAATAAGTCTATTTTGGCCTCTGACATTGCCTTAAATGGTTTTAATGTGTATCGTACTGACCGGCCTAATAAAGGTGGTGGCGTTGCAATTTATGTTAAGAATAAGTTCAGTGTAACCACATTAGTTTCCAAATCGATCAGTAAGCAATTTGAATTTTTAGCCTTAAATATAGAAGTGGCAAAGGGTCAACAGGTCATGGTGGTGAGTTGTTACAGACCCCCCTCAGCTGTCAAAGACTCCTTGTCTTCACTAGCAAATCTTTTATCACAGCTAGACTACAAGGAAATAGTGCTACTTGGTGATTTTAACTGGGACTGGTTAACTGCAGTGTCAGAGGATTTTAAAAACCTTTGTATCTCATTGAATGTTACTCAGATTGTGGACAGTCCTACTCGCCCAAATATTAAGTCCCCTAATAAATCCTCCCTAATTGATCTCATTTTAACTAATGTTCCCCATAAATATTCATCTGTGGGAGTATTTGCAAATGATCTGAGCGATCACTGTGCTGTAGCCACAATTAGGGACACTAAGGTCCAAAAGGTTAAACCTCGCATTATCATCAAGAGAGACATAAAACCTTTTGTGGAGCAGGGTTTTTTACATGATCTGTTTGATTTTGATTGGGGTAAAATCGATCTGTGTGCTGATGTAGAAACCGCATGGTCTTATTTTTATCTTGGTTTTATGGAGATCATTGATAGACATGCACCCCAGGGTTTCCGTTAGCCGGTAATTACCGGTTTTTAGCTGGTAAAATGTATAAAAAACCGGTAAATTCAAAACCTGAAGGTCAAAATGTCTGGTAATAATTAGGGAGGCTCCGATCGATCGGCCGCCGGTCATTATCGGCCGATATTCACTCTTAATAGTTTGATCGGTGCTCTCTATAAAGGCCGATCAGGAGAGCTGGATGTGATCGATATGGACATAAACGCGAGTGAAGTGTAACCGGACGCGAGAGAGAGATCAGATCAGCTGCTGAGTCTGACCGAGACACGCAGCTCTGCAGGATCACCTGAAGCCCCGCCCTCTGTTTAGCGAGCTGCAGGCGCTGCATGAGAAACTTACGTGCTGTCAGGAGAGAGAGGGAGGGAGAGAGGGAGAGAGAGGATCCGTTTCTCCCGTGTTATTATTCAAAGTTGATGTAAACTTCTGAATAATGTACGTTATCTACTACAAGTAGTTTGTTTGAATGTAATAATTATGTTGTTTGTTGTTTGTGGAATCATTTATTGAAAAATGAATCTGAATTTTTCGATCATGTTACGATTATAAACTGAAGCAATATAAAAATGAGCCCCGTGAACTGAGTTTTAAACTGAAGCATATCTGCTCATAGTCCGGTAATTACCTGCTAACGGAAACTCTGCTACACAACTCTTATTATTATCATTGAAATATGACCGGTAAGTTTCAAATTAGTCCGGTAAAATAAATTCTGCCCGGACATTTGACCGGCGAGAAAAAATCCTAGCGGAAACCCTGATGCACCCCTGCGTAAATTTAGAGTAAAGGGACGAGACAATCCTTGGTTTTCTGCTGAGCTGTCTAGTCTCCTTCATGAGAGAAACAAGGCCTGGGCAAAGGCTAGGAAATCAGGCTCAGAGGTAGAGTGGCTGCGTTTTAGGCAGCTACGTAATAGCTTCACTTCAAATGGCCAAATTGCAAAGTCGAAGTACTATTTGTCAGTTACCACGGAAAACCTAAATAATCCTAGGACATTTTGGAAAGCAATAAAATCGATATCAACCGGTGAGATCCGTAATGAGCTACCTCCGTGCCTTACCACAGCATCTGGCTCTATATCGGACAGGGCCACTATGCTAAATTGCTTTAAGGAGCACTTTGTGTCCTTTCTGTCACTAACTCTGCTTCTGTATACACCACAGTCTGTGACTCTGAACAACGTGGTCTGGAAAACCCTTTCAGTTTTACCCCTTTTACTGTTGATGTTGTTCATGAAGCCTTATCTAAGCTAGATCCTAGGAAACCGGCTGGCCCGGACAACTTAGAACCTTTCTTTTTAAAGATAGCTGCAGACTTTATTGCTCCACCTCTTACTTCTCTTTTTAACCTCTCCCTCGGCCCAAATACAATTCCAAAAGTATGGAAGTCTGCTTATGTCTTGCCTTTACTGAAAGGAGGGGCGGCAACTATTTTAAATAACTATAGGCCAATCTCTAAATTGTCAGTTCTGGCGAAGGTGCTCGAACGCTTAGTGAGTGAACAGGTAAAGGAGTTTTTATGTACAAACGACATCCTGTCTAATCATCAGTCAGGCTTCAGAAAGAAACACAGCACCATCACTGCCACAATGAAAGTGGTAAATGACATTACTAGTATTTTAGATAATAAGCAGAGTTGTGCAGCTCTGTTTATTGACCTTTCCAAAGCGCTTGACACCGTTGATCATTGCATCTTAAAGCAGAGGCTACTCAGTATAGGCATATCCAGCCATGCAGTGGGTGGTTTGTGAACTACCTCTCTGAAAGGTCCCAATGTGTTCATTTTGATGGACTGTCTTCTGAGTGGTTAAACATTTCTAATGGTGTACCACAAGGTTCTGTTTTAGGACCACTTTTATTCTCCATATATATTAACAGCGTAGGTGATAATGTGGATGAAGCTACTTTACATTTTATGCGGATGATACTGTAATGTATTGTGCAGGTCCCTCCATTAAAGAGGCTGTTGTTAAATTACAGGCTGTTTTTAACATTATTCAGACTCAGTTCTCTGAACTAAAGCTTCTTTTAAATGTTGATAAAACCAAGGTAATGCTCTTTTCAAAAGCAAAAAAGACACCAGAGCCTGTTTTAGATATTGTAACTACGCAAGGAACAAAACTTGAAGTTGTTGCCTGTTACAAATACCTTGGTATCTGGCTTGATGATTGTCTCTCTTTTAAACTTCATGTCAATAACCTGCTAAAAAAACTGAGGGTTAGGCTAGGTTTCTTTTTCAGAAACAAGTCCTGTTTCTCGCTTGAGGCCAGGAAAAGGCTAGTCACTGTGACCTTTTTACCTGTGCTGGACTATGGTGATTTGCTGTATATGAATGCACCTGCCCATTGCCTGGTCAAGTTAGATGCTGCGTATCACAGTGCACTGAGATTTGTGACAAACTGTAAAGCACTAACCCATCACTGTACCCTGTATGCAAGGGCTGGTTTGCTTTCACTAACTGTACGGAGGCTCAGTCACTGGTACATTTTTATATACAAAGCCATGCTAGGGAAACTTCCATCTTATATCTGCTCCCTGATCTCACGGAGAATTGTAAGTGGCTACTGCCTGAGATCGAATGCTGTGGTTTTATTAAATGTGCCAACTGCTAGGACTGTCTTAGGGAAGACAGCTTTTAGATGCGCAGCTCCTCTGTCTTGGAATAGTCTGCAAAAGGAATGGAAACTGAGCAATCTGGTGCCACTAAATGTTTTTAAAGCTCGGTTGGATGCTAGTCAATCAGAAGCTATTGGTACCTGTTTATGTGGATAATTTTGTAAATGATGCTGTATGATGTCCTTTTGTTGTTCTGTTTATGCTTTTATGTTTCATGTGGAACTATTTGAACAGGTCTCCCTTGGAAAAGAGATCAATGATCTCAATGGGATTTTATCTGTATAAATAAAGGTTTGAAATGTAATGAAATGAAATAAACTGTTATAATCACAGCTATTAAGATTAGAACACTACTATTGTTAAGAATCAATCTATACAACATGCTTTTGTTCATTTAAAAAAACATTGTTTTATTAGTAGTTTTAATATGAGTTGTTATTTCAGATTATGTGTACAGTGGATGTACATGATCTTTAGTTTGTTAGTTATTACGAAGATTACTTCAGGAAATCGCGACGTTTTCATTGTTACCAAGGTGGTTGCTAGGGACGCTGCTATCGATATTATTTCTGTTATGTTGTGTAACTGTTTAATGGTGTTATCTTTATTGCTACCCCCTTCCCCGTCAATGTATAGTGTTGGTCCACAGCGCAAACATATTAGTTTAACAAAATCCGCATCTAAAGATAGCCTACGTTATTTTCCCCAGTGCAATTCCAGTCTCACATCTCAGAGCACATCGTCATTAACAAATGACAGGAAACAGGAAACACTCACATTTAAAACATATAATTAATAAATGGGTGAAAATTGCTTGTGCCCATTATGGGCAGTATTAATATATATACCCTCATGCCAGCTAAGGTCAGAAGAGCTTTATTTAACAGCTGGTCTTATGTGTGTGACCCCTGTGATAACATTACATTAATTGATAAGCCTGAAACATGCACTTGTCAAGGTTCAGAGGCACATTTTACAAATATGGCAGTAGCGATCAGCTTAAGATAAGATATACTTTATTGATCCCAAGTTGGAACATTTGCGTTACATCAGCATGTGTAACAGTTAAATATGCAGTTGTGTTTATTTGAAAATCATTTAGTATAATCACACAAATTCTGTGTTTTATATTCAACAATTCTGTGTTCTTTATTTATTGATTGTTCAATACCTGACAAGGCCGGAGATGAAATATCTACATACATCTTATAAGAGTATAATACATTATGTATAATATCAGTTAAAATAAGTGCTTCAACATAGTTAACATTGCTGGAGGTATGCACAAATATTGATAGATGTCTTGTAATGCACTATTGAGGAACCTGCAACCCAAGTTTTTCATTCAGTGCAGAACTACACCACAGTTGTGTAGGCCTATATGATATGTCAATAAACCTTAGAAAATCATGAAATCTTGAAAGGGATGTGCAAAATAGTCATTATATACAGTCTTTAATTAACAATTAGTAGAGAATAACGAGTAATGAATATACTTTATAGGGATCGTATTAATATCTAATAATAAAAATAATTAAATTCAATAACATGCTTTAACCACCAGGTGTCCCTTTATATCAGCTGTGCACCTTTATGGTGTAAATACAGCCTATCTACCAATTGGATCAAATATAAAAGTGAGCCGAATTAGTGTTGATATTGCAAGGAGACGTATTGTGTGAAAAGAAATGTAAGATGTTGTTTAATGGCTGATATATTTATGATCCACGTCACGTTTTCAGTTCCTCATGTTTGTCTTCTCATCAGGGCTCTATAAATACAGAACTACGGCAGATATGTAATATGTAATGCAGCCGAACCGTGTATTACAATGCCGTTATGTGATGACTTTCAAAGAGAAAAGCAAGCACACTCGGAATAAAATATTATTATTATTTTTTTTAAATGTGTTCGGTCTGTTAATGACGATGTGCTGTGAGATGTGAGACTGGAATTGCACAGGGGGGAAATAACGTAGGCTATCTTTAGATGCGGATTTTGTTAAACTAATATGTTTAGGCTGTGGACCAACACTATACATTGACGGGAAAGGGGGTAGCAATAAAGATAACACCATTAAACAGTTACACAACATAACAGAAATAATATCGATAGCAGCGTCCCTAGCAACCACCTTGGTAACAATGAAAACGTCGCGATTTCCTGAAGTAATCTTCGTAATAACTTACAAACCAAAGATCATGTACATCCACTGCACACATAATCTGAAATAACAACTCATATTTCTCGCATCAAATGACATCAAAACGCATTTTAATGGCCAAACTAACTTTAAAATAGGCATTTTCCACCTAGAATAAAACGAAGTTCGGCCATGTTTTCTTTTTCTGCAGGGAGAAATTTGAAGATCATGTGACATAGACGCTGGGGATTCTGGGTAGTGTAGTGTCTTCTGCCATCCTTTACTCAGAAAAAATATTTGTTTCTCCGAATCGAAGGGGAAAAATACAAAAGCATTGCACACAATTTATACCAATCAATGTTGTGTAATTAACAAGGATAATCTGGTATTTTTTAGTCGATGAGTAGTGCAGATATCACTGTGAAATCAATCGACAGTAAGAGGAATACTTACTTCCGGGTGTACAATTCTCCGTTATCCAATGGGAATGGACGCTCACATTGCCTTTAAGGGCAGCCGGCATAAACGAATGCCGTGCTTCCATGAGCGTCAAATCCCGACGCAGATGGGAATACATTGCAATCAGTTGAAAGCTATTTGCGTCCCTTTATGACGCTGAAGGAGCCTAGGAGCGTCACAATTGGACGCCACGGACACTGACCAAACGTCGCTATTGGACGCTTAGGGAGTGAGAGTGTGTTGATCACGGAGGTGATGAGTCCGCCCACCGTGCACTTTGGGTCGGCCTTGGTCAAGCCCATTTGACCCCCCCAGCCTGGTTCTTGTAAAAGTTTTTCGCTCAAATGACACCATGGAGGAATGTAACGGGAGGTGACAGGGGACTCTGCCCGCCTCACGAGTGCCTATTTTCGGACACTTTTTTTCCCTTTTCCCCGGTTTTATTTTTTGTCTATTTCACCCGGTTTCTACCGGGGACATTGTTTTGGAATTCTTAGCGTGCACTTCCTGTCCTGAGAGTGGAGGTGTCCTGAGAGTGGAGGTCTGCACCGGAACTGTCCTGAGAGTGGAGGTCTTCAGGCAGACCCCTCTCCTGAATTGAGACACGGCCTCTCTCTCTCTCTCTCTCTCTCTCTCTCTCTCTCTCTCTCTCTCTCTCTGTCTCTATCTCTCTCTCTCTCTCTCTCAAAGTCCGACAGGAAAGAGCTCTCCCTCTCCTTATTGTTGAAACAGCTACTAATCTCCGTTAGCTCCGAGCTAGCACCAAATGCTAACAACAACCCCTGTAACTTTCTGTCTCTCTCTCTCTCTCTCTCTCTCTCTCTCTCTCTCTCTCTCTCTCTCTCTCTCTCTCTCTGTCTGTCTCTCTCTCTTTCTATCTCTCTCTCACAATATGCGCTCGTGCCACACACACAGACGCTGACGATGACCGCTTGCTTAAAAAAAATACAAATAAACACATTTAAAAAGTGGGGGGGACACAAATGGGATTTTGAAAAGTGGGGGGGACATGTCACACCCATGTGTGCACATACCTGATTCCCCCAGCTTAAAGAGAAAACTCTCAGAGTATGCAGCTTCATTTAATGATGTGGAGCTTTTCCGTTTCTGATATTTCTGCCTCCGTTCCAATATAATAGAGGAGAATGGAATTATAGTTGACGTAAATTGGGGCCTAACTATAGGCACTTTCACACCGGAGTACTTTTCCCCGTACTTTTCCTGTTTAGTTCCGATAGTGCCTAGAATTTTGCATTCACACCAAAAAGAGAACTTGAGAAGAGCGGTGGAGATGAGGAGGTGTCGGCGTTCTGGCGATTTACTCGGAAGGCTTCACCCCCAGTTTCCACTGGGTCCGTCTGCGCCGCGTCACGGCTGCGCCGCGGTTTTGGTCCGAACTCCTCTAGCGCCATAACCCACCGGACGCGTCCCAGAAGCGTTTCAGAAGCGTAGCGTCGTGCGTGCAGGCTCGCAGTTTTGTTATTGATTCGGGCATCCTGGACATTTGTACTTCTACAAGAAAGCAAGTAGGCTACGTAGTTAAATGTTTTATTTTTGTGTCAGTTTAAATTGTATTTATTGAATGGCTCTGTACTGTACCTACAAGTATTAATTCACTTTAAAACATTAATATGTAGTTGTTACCTTCCACTCCACAAACTGCAGCAACTAAAACCAGGCCTTGTCCTTTCTGATGGTGTCCTTGAAGTAAGCATTGGTTACATCATATAAAATAGTTTGTTTTTCCACTTCCATGATGAAAACCTCGTCGTCCATTGTGCGTATCGTAGTGGAGGTGTTGTGATGAAGGAGGGGGGTCTGCTAAATTAGTATATGTCCGGGTCAGGCATGCGCCTGACCCGGATGCTCACCTTTCCACTTCCTGCGAGGGGGGGCTGCCTGCCCGACCTTACGACTGCGCCGCGGCAAAAATAGGATTCATCCTAATTTTAGAGAAGCGCTTCTGGGACGCTTCTGAGCCGTAACGCGGCGCGTGTGGTGGAATAGCACCCATTGACTAGATTGGCCGCGATTTTTACGACCGCCGCGGCGCAGCCGTAACGCGGCGCAGCCGTAACACGGCACAGCGCAGACGGACCCGGTGGAAACTGGGGGTCAGTAAAAGCTGCTGGGAGTCCCAGCAGCTTCTACTGAAGCCAGTCCCTAACGGCCCGTCTACACAGCGGCGTGTGTTGATGCTTGGCGGTGGGCGTGTCTGAAGCTTGGGGAGTTCATGCGAGCAACGAGATCAACAACCAATCACATGAATCACGCAAATCAAATCAAGTTTTATTTATATAGTGTTAGGGAAATTATTGACCTAGACTCCAAGATATGACGTACAGGACCAACCCTGACATTTGTTTATCTCCTTTAAGGACATAGGCTGCTTGAGCCATAAATGTTATTGTTCCCATTCTGTGACCGGTCAACACTAGGTCACAGATGGTCTGTTGTTGTGGGTGCACTGGGACACTTCCTTCTTTGTTGTTTTTGGACTCCAAGGTATGACATCTTCGAGGCCATAAGTGACGGACGCAAGTGACTCAGTGTGCCCAACTGGTTAAACTATCTTATCAAGATATGTTGATTACTCTCTTTGAAACCAGTTAAATGGGCTAACGAGAGAGAGGTTCTCCAGAATTGACGTGGCAACCACCCGTGCAGTCAGACCGTGACTGCTGTGACTTGTGATGTGAATTCTCCGGCCGTAACTCCAAATAAACCTCCAGTGTTTGACATCAAAGCTCCTGCTCTACCGTGTCTCCTTCCTGAGTCGGTGACTCCCACTGCATTGCTACACAGAAGTTTCCCTTACAATTTGGCGTTGTCGGCAGGATGCCAACAAATCTTCAGAGCTGGTAAGTGTGATTTTGAAATCTACATTTGGACATTGCCTGACCAGAATCTGTGATTGATGGTATCCTAAAATTACCTGTGAAACTGAGCGGCTGCGTTTCGTTAAATGTCAAATGTATTTAATTAATGTGCAAGTGTTTTGATTTATCTAAAATGTTCCAGTCTAGCTTCCTTCGAGTTTAGTGTAAACAACATATTGGTTCTCATAACATTCTCACTGCTGTGCTGCCCCAAATGTTTTAAACCTTGGGCAGACAAGCACACACACACACACACACACACACACACACACACACACACACACACACACACACACACACACACACACACACACACACACACACACACACACACACACACACACACACACACACACACACACACACACACACACACACACACACACACACACACACACACTTTGGATGAGTTTTCACTTTATCCAAATTGTAAATTGTTGCCTTCTTTAAAGTTATTAGTAATTCAAGATTAATTATTAAATGAAATGTGGTACATAACATACAATAAATTAAATAACTTTGACTTGATCATTTTGTTCACAACATTAGACCTTGTCCTCTAATTTCTACTAGAATAAGATAAGTGTGCATGTTTGGGGTTTTTGAAACACTCCTGTAATGTACCTAATCTTGTTATCCTTTCATTACAGAGCTGGGAAAATGGTGTATTGCTTAGATTCTGATCCGTGCAAGTCCAATTTTGACTGACTTTAGTTCTAATGTTAATGTTAATTTGATTTGAATCCATAAATAATTATTTAGATTAACTCAACATTTCACATGATGGATTAGTGCTCCACATTTTTTTTCCCACTCATTTATTGTGCAATTAGGCCAATGGTAAAGAGAGACATTGATGACCTTGTGTCCCTTTTGTTGGTACGTGGTTCCATTTGGTCTATGGCCTTGAACGGCTTCACTAAGAGTCACCCAGTTCTGCCTGCTACCGTCTGGCTGAGTGCAGTCACAGAGATGCTATGGCTGCTCTACATGACATTAATGGTCTGGTCCGAGAATGGACACCATTCCCTGCTCCCAGAGACAATGCTCCTCAAACTGATACTGTCTCACGTGGACCACTCCCCCCACCAAGCCATGAACTGAAAGCGTGACATCTGCTTTGAACACCTGGAAGCCTGCCGGTCACACCAGCACCAAACCCTTGGGTCAGTCAGATGGGACTAACGGCTTAACTTAGGGCATTTGGTTCAGAAATATGACTCTCGTTACCTCAGAGTGGGTTGTATTTTTAAGGCTATTCATACTGCTATGCAGAGGATGCCTGTAAAGTTGGCAAGCTGTTAAAAGCCCCTACTATTCTTAAAATAGGCCTAATGTCAGGGGCCTCTTAGTTCTACATGTATTCACATTATATGGACCATGTTTGCACCTGGTAAAACTAAAGGCTGCACGGTAATCAAGCTACAATACAACCATTCTGTTCTGCTCTAACGATTCAATTGATAGATTCTACATCAAAACAATTAGCTTTTATTGTTTCCAATGATAACGTCACCTTAAGTGGAGGAATGCAAACCTGTTTTCAAATGTAAGGTTTTGAATTTGTTTGACATTTCTCAGTAATAACACCCTCAGACACCCAATTCTATTCATGCTATGCCATCAGTAATAACTCAGATGTTAGGGGGGATGAAGCTTTTCCTCCCAAATCAGAGATGCTTTGTTTTTCAACAAAGGTATACATTTCCTGCATAATATATGTTTCTCACAATTGTTTTTTTGTTGCAAACTGCATACAGGTGATACTGAGTCTTCTCGAGTAATAGATTACACCATGCTTAAATAGACTCCTGAGTTATTATTTCATATGTGACATATGTAAGAAAAGGGAGGGAAGAGTCAATTATATTGAGTAATTGATTTTATATTGGAACATTTATTTCTCAAACCTATTTTATGGAAGAGGAGAAAATATATATTTCTGATAAACTAATATTTTATCAAATGGTGAATTAATATAACATTTAGAATCATTGATAAGGGTTATATCCACAGGGACTAGCTCACCTTTACATTACAATAACATTTCTCTGCTTTGGACTGATGAGTATATGATTCTTGCATGTTAAATGACTAACACAAACCTTACATTTATGCATGTGCATGTGTCGGGAAGGCTCCCAAATAATTCTGAGGGGCCTATCCTATTTTTGTAATTAAATGATAATGTGCTAATCCATTACTTTGAGTTGTCTGCACTCAGGAAAACATCCCTATCAAGTGTTAACTCAATAACTAGGACAGCTCTGAAGGCCAAGGGTCAGAGAGAGAGGGTCACACTCTCCGGCTGCAGAGGGCACCCCCAGCCACGGGCAAGGAGGCACGAGGTCGTTCAAGATGAGAGGATTCTAATCTTCAACTATCGGAGGAGATGGGATGCTTCTTCATCTTTCTGCTCGGTGGGCTCAGGCAGACAACCCTGCCGTACGAGCGAGGACTTTAGAGGCTTCATACAAGATGTCTTCTTAACCTCTCCCATCACGGGGGGAGACCTGGATGCGCCACTTGGAATACGCCGTTTTGTCTGGCACTGCTCTCCAGCAGATAGCAGAAGGAATGCAGGAAGATGAGCCTCCGTTTCACTGGGGGATCAGCTACAGTGCTCACTGATGAGCCACACAAAAGCAGAGCAATTGGGGGGTTTAAATATGGCGCTCTGATGAAGAAGAGTTTGAGCCAATCAGCACCTCAGTGCTAATCTACAGTATCAGGATGCTTTTACACACACCACACACTCTTTGTCATAAGAGATCAGTGGTAGCATTCACAAATGTAATAATTCAAGTTTTAAGAACGTTTAATCCTTCCTTTCCAGGTTTTTACAAAAGTCAAATATTTGCCTAACTTTTCCTTTTCAGATTTTGAACAATGTACTTGACTGAAATGAATGTATTGATTTGACTAAGTGCCTTACTCTTGACTAAAGCGTATTTAAGTAGACGTAAAAGTAATCCTGAAATTGAGGATACTGCAATTTTGCAGATTACAGATTGATCAAATCACCATTGTGAATTTCATACCCTAACTGTGAATTTTTTGCTGGATCTCTTACGATCCTAAGTTTTTAAATGCTTTTGACTAGTGATTGCCTTGGAGTTAATCTTTAAAGCGTCAAGCTGGTTTTGATTTTATAGTTTGATGAATGAAATTAACTAATGATAAATGATAAAATATATTAGTTTAAAACAAGTATTTTTGCTATTTATGCATCTGTGTTATTATGTGTGTTCATTATTGTGCCTTTGAAGAAAGATGATCAAACACTGATGAGAGATGATTTTCCCTATTATGATTGGCTGTCTCAATCATTGTGATTGAATGTTTCAATCTCATTCTACTTTGTGATGTAATTAATGTAAGGTGAGATCACACTCAAATCCGGAGACACCTATTGATTTAAGTATTGACCAAATTATTATTAGACTAATGTTTTTAGGTTATCATAAAGGATAAAAAGAGAGGACTGTTAGGGAAATAATTGACCTAGACTCCTAGATATGACGTACAGGACCAACCCTGATGTTTGTTTATCTCCTTTAAGGACATAGGCTGCTTCAGCCATAATGTTATTGTTCCCATTCTGTGACCGGTCAACACTAGGTCATAGATGGTCTGTTGTTGTGGGTGCACTGGGACACTTCCTTCTTTGTTGTTTGTGGACTCCAAGGTATGACATCTTCGAGGCCATAAGTGACGGACGCAAGTGACTCAGTGTGCCCAACTGGTTAAACTATCTTATATATCTTATATGTTGATTACTCTGTGAAACCAGTTAAATGGGCTAACGAGAGAGAGGTTCTCCAGAATTGACGTGGCAACCACCCGTGCAGTCAGACCGTGACTGTGACTTGAGATGTGAATCCTCCGGCCGTAACTCCAAATGAACCTCCAGTGTTTGACATCAAAGCTCCTGCTCTACCGTGTCTCCTTCATGAGTCGGTGACTCCCACTGCATTGCTACACAGAAGTTTCCCTTACATATAGCACATTTATAAACGATTTTTGGTCGAGCCAAAGTGCTGCACATATAATAAAAATAGCCTACAGTAGAGACACTTTCCAGCTAATAAACAGCACAGTTTGTTCAGAATATCATATATAATATAATATAAACTCCCCAAACAGGTGAAAACCTACCAGTTCCACCCACTGTCTCTGCCACCTCCCTCCATGCCTGGCTCCTCCGGTTTGTATCCCGGTAGGTGAACAGAGACTGATCATATAACACCGGGTGATTCACTACCGCTATAATTAATTTCTCCTCCATTTTTTGGAATATGAGGAAATGATCTGCGTAGTCTCTCCCAGCATACACGCGGATTGGCAAGCGCTTGTACTGGCAGATTTGCTTAAACGGGATTTGATTGGCTGACGCTTCTGCCGAGATGCCAAAAGTTGAACGTTGCTCATCTTTTGCAACGAGCAACGCCAGCAACGCTTCGCGTCGCTTCACACAATGCAGTTCGGTGAAAAGTGACGTCACCCCATTCAAAGTGAATGGTGAAGCGTCAACGCACGCCGCTGTGTGGACGGGCCGTCTGGGACTTCAGGTGGCATTATATATACGCCGTGAAGTGTTTTTTGTTTACATATAATTGTAACTCAATACATGAAAAGCCTTGTCTCTTCATTACAATACAATATAAAAAATAATTGATTAATTCATTTGAATACAAATTCAAGTTAGTAGCTATTAAAGGCATAAAAAGACAGAAATGTATAATTCTTTCTTTAATAGAAATGATTCTTCTGCCCGTAAAGTGTCCAAACCAGGCTTTTCTGGATAAGTGCATTTTTAAAACATAGCCATTGTCCATGCTGGTTTCAGTTGGATTATTTGTCAGTTGCTCCGATCAGATCGGTCTCCTCCATTTTGTAGATTATTTACGACTTTTGAATCCACATAAACACATCGGCAAAATCCGGCTTACTTTGAGCATGTGTTTTAAACAGTTTAATCCCTTTGTGAATTGTTTCCACTTGTGCCGTCCTTTAATTTCTTCATACAGCGGGAATCCAAATGAATTAATCCTGAGTCCAATAACCATCAAAGTCACTCCAATAGTGCTCCTTGATTACGCTTTCATCCTCCTTTAACACAATACTTCACATTCATCCAGTTTGTGATAGTAGTTGTAGCATTTTTTAGACTTAAAAACTTTAATTACCGCTGTTGCGCCTACCTCCCTCCCCCCTAGTGTGTGTGTGTGTGTGTGGGGGGGGCGGCCCTTCCAACAGGAGTCATTTGGTGGGGCTCTTGGGAAAAAAGGTTGGGAACCACTGATCTAATTCACTGATTCGAACGGCACTTATCATGGCTGCCACAGAGGGACTTCCGGGTCATTTCACTCCGTTAGGAAGGTTCCTAAGCTAAATGGACTATTCCACTTCAGCCTTGATGTGAAAGCGGTTCATGCGTCTTCTATGATTCGATCGGACAGCTCGACAGACATACTGTCTGTTCCCAACTCACAGTGACCACCTGCTGTTAGATCTTAAGCTTTAATTATTCTGACATGTGTTTTATATAGAGAAAAACGTATGTCAGGAACTGAGTTTCAATGCCGCATGGTTTGCAGTGATAAAGGGGAGCAGGGTATATACATAAATACAAATTAGAAGCTGATGGGATCCCCTCTCTCTGTGAGAAACACAAACAAAAATGGCATGTTTACACCAGGCCAGACAGGACCAGAAAGTAAGGTCACGTTTAAACTTACAGTTAACCTGAGAGGAAGCTGCAGAGAACACCATGGGCGCGGGAAGGGGGGTGCTGAGGGCGCTGCAGCACCCCCTAGCGGCAGGCAGGCGGTGCGGAGCTCCCCTGTCTGAATTATTATTTGACGGTTATTGCTGCTCCCGCTGTGCATATATGTAGCCAACAAATTCCACATTGTTGGTCAAATAATATGTTACATCTTTGTAGTGTGTGTGCTCACCAGTGGCGTCGCCTGGCCTGCCCCGAATGATTTTTCTGTAGCCCCGGACAATTCTACCTCAATAATATAATACATTAACCGTGCTTTACGTGAACCTCATGATGACACTAGAGAGGACGGCAGGACTGTAATTTCCCGTGTTCAGTGAATGCAACAGAGGCAAGACACCAGACCAATCAGAGAGTTGCATGGAAATAAACATGTGCTTGTGTCATTCAAGCTCGGCTCTGTGTGTGTGTGTGTGTAAATAGCGCATTTAGTGTGTGTGTTTTAACTTCAATATTTAAAAAAAATCTTCCCGGGGGAATGCATTCCCCCGGACCCCCCTAGAGGAGGTGAGGTCCGCCCCCCACTCTTTACCCCTGCCTATATGCAGTGAGCTGATTATTGAGCCTTCATTGTAACAGTCGCGGGTGTACTGTGTGTTTGCGTGTGGGGAGTGTTGCAGTAGAACATTCCACTGTAGCCCCTGGTGTTCGCGCTTGTGTGCGTGCTCTATAGTGCCCGTAATAGTGTTCACTGGAGTCCAGCACCCCCACTCAAAATACCTTCCCGCGCCTCTGGAGGACATGCACAGTCCAAACAGAAGGTGACACTCTTCTCTTTTTGAGTTTAGCTGTTCTTTGCATCCACAGCTGGACAAAAAGCTCACTACACCCAAATGTTGTTTAGGTGTGAAAACCTGTGAGGCTGCTGTGGAAATCAAAACGTTTTATGAGCTAAAGACAACAGAAGAAACCCTCTCAAATCCCACTGCATCTGCCTTGAAGATTCTTCTCAACCTTCTCCCACTGGCTGCTCCTGTATCACTGATCTTAAATACAACATGGTTTATTCTCATCTCCATGCACACACCCCAGCGAAGACTCTGCTCCCTCTAGTGGCGCAATAGAACAGTGCAGGAATGTGCACGTTTAATAAAGAAAGGGTAATGATAAAAAGGACATTTCAGCTTAAGAGATACATTGAGTCAGGCACTGAATACTTGCAGCAGAGGAGTAAACGCTGTCAGTGTTGCAATATAACTCACCCAGGGTGAAAATGTTATTTATTTTAATCTCATAAAAGGTCTGTTTTGAAAACAAACAAAATCAAAGATACAGAACATTTAAAAGATACAGATAAATTAAAAGCAAACCATTTTCAAAAGTATATTTACAGATATGATTAGTGCTGATACAACAGGTTAACTGTGTGTTGTCCAGTGTTGGTGGACCTCTTCACCACGACTTCATCAACAATCTCCATGGACTGGTCATCAGCACGAACATACATTATTGTGGAATTTGTCACGTAGTATTTAAAGGTCCAAACATGTAAAGCAAAATGAAAAGGGCATGAAAAGAAGAATGAACAAAATGAAGAATCTGCAGCAGCCTGACTTGATGCTGTTGTGACCCACAGAACTGTCGAGTGAAATGATTGGTTTCTTAATATCCTTAGCTAAGAAATCAAAATCACATGATCAGACTGATAGTATGCATTTACAAAAGATGAGAGCATCGATGTCACAAACATGGATGTAGAGGCAATTGATACGGCGTTGTAAATTCATATCAAAGTTACTCAGTAGCTCATGAAGTCCAAACATGTCTGGGTGTATTTGAGTATTTGTAATGGGAAGATAATTTACCCAAAAGGTTGCCCCTCAAAGTCTCTGGAGAAATGCTATAAGGGGACCAAAGGCCAAACAACAGACACGAAAGTTGTAATCGGACTGTTTGGCCACTGCCACGACCGGTTCAGACGCCCACTGCTTCTTTCTCCGATGCACTTGCTACAACCATGGTTGCGGCCTTCGTTCATTCTTCAGCAGTCACATGCCACCAGGCGCGAGCACTGGCTCCTAACTGATGTCCTTTTCGCTCACACTCAGTAATAATCTAAACTCACAAATGGGTCTGGTGTCACTAACACTAAGAACAACAGCTACATGGTTATGTTAGTGTACTGGAGTTAGCCAACTCAGAATAACATTAGCATGGTGTTGCTCTAGCTAAAAGGAGCTAGCTCGACTTATATTGTAGCAGTCGTTGACCTTGGCAGTGCGGTTTGTAGAGAGAGTAACGACAGACATCTGTTTGAAATGGCATAGCCTCAAGTAAACCTGTCGCAGAGCAGCCAATAATAACCTATGAACACAATTCATTGTGTGTTTTACAAGCAGGTGAGAAAAAAGATGTCTCTTCGGACACTTTTAGCTAATATATATTTTAGGGGTTTACCTTTACCGACTACTGTCATTGTTGCATGTTTCATACTTTGCATATCTTAGCCTATTCATTACATATTCTTTTACTGTACATATCTAGTGACGCCTATTCATATCAGTGCCTTAGCTGATTCATATCTTTCGCTTCGGTTTATTCTACATTTAGATGTATTCTATACTATTGCAGTGCCCGTTAGGGTCTGCTCCTGCTTTTCAGCCCTCACATAGACCAGAGCTCTTCAACTGTATCCATATTGTTCTGGGTCAGAAGGCTAAGGGGCCTCGGACGGACATTTCCCCGAGACATTATTCAGAGGAAGACAAATTAACCTACTCAACCTTTCTTTGGCCGTATGACCACCTTCTCGGTTTCTAATGTGTATCCATTAGCTAGCCGTTTGGAAACACACTTCAGATATAGCACATGAGAAAGCTCTATGCCTTTTTTTCTTAAAAAGGAGAGAAATTAGCAAAACACAAAATGGCAGGGATTGTCCCTGTGCTGCCTGAGAATACTGTGACAGCATGCATGGTAATACATGATAGGCTTCTCTCTTTCCCATGATGATGATGATGATGATGATGATGATGATGATGCTGATGCTGCTGCTGCATGGGGATCAGCCCGCTGGCCACCAGTAGAATAGACGTCCTATAGTGGCTGCTCCATTTTGTATTTCAATGAGCTCTAACCAAAGTCCAAATGTGCAGATCAGGTATCGCACTTTTCTAAAGAACCACTGATCCAAATAACTTCTTACAGTAAGTCAATACGTTGTTTGCACTTCTGGTTCATCTTTAGAACCTAAACTGCTTTTTCAGCACATGTACCAGTGCACTGACAACGAGCGCAGTGGTGGAAGGTAAAGCAGCATTTGTTGTGCTTGTTTCTGTGATTCTCCACATACAATTAGGATGAGAGACATTATTTGATATAATGGCAGCCGTTTGTCCTACTTGAATATATGCAATTAAACTGGCCCTTGGACCTAAGGAGCAATACCTGTACCAGGTGGCAGTGAGATGTGTCCCAACTCTCTCTTAAAAAGGCACTGGAGCGTACACACTTCAGAGTGGACATGATTGGCTGGAAGGTTAGAGGGCGCAGAAAACACCACTGTCATAGCAAATACTAGTCATGCGAATATGAACTAAAAACAATGACTTTAAGAAGGAAAAAAAGGCATTTTGAAATAAAAATGACTAATACATACAAAATAACATTAATAAACACCATTTAAAATAATGAGATGAGTTTCAACTATCTCATCAAATATTTCCCAAATGATCAGTTCATTCGTATATTTTACACAATATATTCATATTGTTTTTTTATCTATTCAATATTGGGCTTCAGAGTGTACTGTGTGGGACCGGCACGCGAGACATGATGAACAGGAACAGGTATGGCTTCTGTCTGAACTGTGGCAGTGCAGATTATTGAGCCCCACATGTCAGTGATGTCTGCATTTATAGACCGTACATGACTTGTGCTAAACTAAAGGGCAATAGGGAGATAGTATATGTAAAATATATTCTGAGGCTGCAAAAATATAATGTTGTGCTGATATATGAGGCCTTAACTCAGATATTGTCTATCAAGCACTAGCCAGTGTTCACCATACCTGATGATTACCTTAATCAGAAATACTGTATTCTTTTATTAAGTTATTGTTTTGTGAGAAACAGCTCTTTGCTCCCTTTCTATATGTTCAGCTTAACTTGATGGGTGCCTTTCAGAAACACAGCAGTCTTCACTCCAGTGCACCCTGTTCAAAGTATGCTAAGGTCTATGGTCTAATGAACCCCGTTGAGGATGTGATTGCGCAGCAGTTCCTGATCCTGGTTGTGCAGGGTGGGGTTCACGTCCTCGTCCCTCAGCCGGGCGTTCTTCCTGATCTCCTCCAGGGAGTAGTCCTGCACCAGGCTGCCGTTCTCATAGACGGTCACCAGCAGGTCCTGAAAACAGAGAAATCAGTTTAGTTCATGCATGCAAATTAGTCGACGCTGATGTTAAACAAGCGACTGCCTGTTTTTCCTGGCCAAGGACAGGTTCCTTGAACACAACGTGTCATCACGTGGTGTATTGTTGACAGAGAGCTCTTCAAATATTGCAGTATCCATAAGGAGCCGTACACATGCCGCAGTGTTTGTGTGGCTGTGTCTTTAGTTGTAAGCACAGTGGCGATCTGTTGTTGTTAGCATCTGGTTAGCTAGCTATGCTAACGAATTTAAAGAGCTTTTCTACAACCAGGTGGAAGAGAGCTCTCTCCTGAGAGGCTCACATAACCTCAGCTCAGTGAGGTTAAGGCACACCTTGATATGATCATTGGTTATACAAAAAATAAGAGAATAAAGTAAACGGGTATAAAATACTATAGGACAGTAAAAAAAGTTCTTATTAATAAACAAGAATACAGTTTAAAAGGAGAGTGATTTGTAAAATATCCATAAAGAAAAAGAAATCTGCTATCATTAAAAAACACACACACACACACACACACACACACACACACACACACACACACACACACACACACACACACACACACACACACACACACACGCACACACGCTCACCTCCTCCGGCTTGCCTGCTCCTCTCTCTAGTGTCTCGAGCAGGCCGTCAGAGTTCCTCCTCAGCAGCAGTCGGCCCCTCTTGGAGCCTTTGGATGGGTCGGTCACCGGCTGCTTGTAAACGTCCATCTGGTAAACACATGCAGACTAGTTACATAAACTCCACATGCTTGTAAGAATATAGAAAATCAGTCGGTGTGAGGATTTCTGTGTCTGTGGTCTTTGTGTGGATGTTCTTTGAAACTCCTCTTTAAATCAGCATATCTAATATAGATAATGTAATATTAAAGGTCATGGTTTTCAGCAACAAAGTGCTTTATTACAGAGCCCCACAGGCAAGTAGGAAGGACAGCAGCTTTACGGTAGACAGTTACTTTGATTTTGTAGTTTTGCCATTAAAAGCGCTTCTTTGATGAAATGGATGACCATAACAGAAATGATCAAAAACACTAAGTTCTTTAGTGATTGCATTAACTTGCCATTTTTGAGAAACGTGTCCGATGAGACTGTTGTTTTCATTGTGTGCCTCACATGCCTTCATTTAGTCTATCATTTTACCAGGCATATTAATGTGTTGGAGGTCATCTGTTAAACTCAGTTAATGCAGGTTGAAAATCTCCCCCCCCCCACACATACCCCCTTCCCCTCAGTCTCCACATAGCTGCACTTGAAGGCACAGCTGAGTGTGTCTCTGTTGAGTTTCTGGAGCAGGGAACTGCCACAACCGAAGAAGACGTTCTCAGCACTCCAGCCTTCAGCACTCAGCTTCGTGAGAATCTACAGGAAACAAAATAAAATCGTTTTGTTCACTTCACTTTTTATATAAATATTTGGAGAAGGACAGTGGAACTTTAAGTGCTTTGCAGTCAAGATAACTGCAACAATGTGTCTTTTAAAAGGATATGGTTGGCCAAAAAAACGTATATATATATATATATATATATATATATATATATATATATATATATAAAGTGGGTTTCAACAGAGATATGCTCCGTTGTAATGAAAATCATACAATTTGAATACAAACAAAAAGAAAGGAGAAAAATAACCTCGTTCAGAGTTTGTGTTATTATCTGTCAGCGTTTGTGCCGAGGTCTTGGATACAGTGATGACCTGAGTCACAGCTTCATAGTAAGAGAGCAGCTGGGTCAGAACAACCAGAAAACTAAATCATCGTCCATCCTCTGGGCTGGGATAGCAGTGTTTGGAACTGCCCAATCCCAACAACGAACCATGCGAGTACCTTGTGCAATGTCATCATGACAACACGATGATAGTCAGCACGGCCATTTCCCCCAAAACTCATTTGAAGAGTGTCAGTTTCACTGTACATTATTCCAATGTTTCACTTTTATTCCTCTACAAATCAGTGGAAAGGAGAGCAAGCCTGCCGTCTGTCATGGTCAGTGATCAAAAAGGTACGACTCAATCTACAAACGGAGGGAATATAAGGGGAATATACACTAGATAAGATTTGAAAGAAAAGTCAAGATGAACCCAGACCATGACACCCAAACGTTTCCTCACCTCTTCCACCGAGACGAGGTCGATACCGTCTCCCTGAATGATCCGCAGGTAGGAAGGCAGAACCTTGAACCCCACAGAGTTCAGAGAGCAGCCAAAACGCTCCCCAAGAATCTTGATGACCTGAAAGTGGCATTTCAATGGCTTTATTTTGGAGTTAGTTTCACACACGTTGGTATCCAAGTGGACGCAGTAAACATCTTACAACAACGATTAATAAACACTTCATTGAGTACAAGGCATCAGGGGTTACATTGTGCCCGGGCTGTCTGCGGCGGCGCGCGCTACAACACCTGTATCTCGGTTTATTCAAGGCATTCATTTTGTTATTCAACAGTATTGTTGTTTTAAAGTTATTTGTTATTGTAAATAACCCAATTTATGTTATTTGAAATTGAGTGTGCCAGTGTCATTTGGCTTGGGTTCCTATTTTGTATGGACATGCTTTTATTTTGAAGGCGAGTTAGCGCTGTTGACAGGAAGTTGTTGTTGCTATGGAAACAACGTGAAAAGGAGCGGAGATTAACGGAGCAAAGTCAAATCTACATATAAAGACGGAGAAAGTAAAGGATAAAGTTTATGGTTAAGTGTTAGCACCCCCGAAGAGGCACACGCTCTTACGTTGATATTGGAGATTTCAATAAATTCAATTTGAATTTCAAAAAAAAAGAATATCCGAATAACGAAATGAAAACCGAATAGTCGGCCAACGAGCGAATATTCGGGTACAGCCCTAATATGCGTTGACTTTATTTTTGAACAGCAGATCTCTGCAACCGGCTATAGTTTGCCGGCTTAGTGAGCGTGTGTCTCTGCTCCGACCGTGAGCTGTACACCGCAGCCCCCCCCCCCCCTCTGGACCTTGCTGCGGCTCCTCAAGAGTCGGCAGCAGCGCCCCCAAAACACCCGAGCCGTTGCAGCAGTTGCTTTAGGATTTGGCCTCATATATAGCCCTTAAGGTGAACATAATTATACTCAAGTGTGTAAGACTGAGGGGCTGTAAAACCAAACTAGTCCTACATTATTCTGGTGTCCCTTTTTCTTTTGCAGGTGCAATATTCACCCATCATTTAGTGCGTATAAAGTCTCAGAATGTAGACGACAAAAGGTGGATCTTTTGGAAAGTAAAGTTGGGAGTATTATGCTCCGAGTATGAAGAAGACAGAAGTCTTTTGAGATTCCTCTCAGACCTCTCATAATAAACTTCAGTCTTTCTACTTTAGGTTTCGAGCTCAAATTAGAATGACAACTTCAGTGTGTGTTTCACCTCGATGAGGGTCTCTGCGGGGTCTCCAGAGTCCGGCCTGATGACCAGGCAGGAGTCCTGGCTGCGCTCCATCACGCGCTCCTTCAGCTCGTCCCCCCAGATGTGTTTACAGGCGTGAAAGATGTCGTAGCTGTCACTGACTACAGACACCGGCCCGGAGGAGAACTGGTCCAGGACTCGCTCAAACGCCTCCTTCTCTCTGCTCCTCCCCCAGGAGATGATGGTACTGCATTACAGGAAGTAATGAGCACGGTCAGTGGGGCTGGAAATACTCATGCAGCTAGTTCTTCAATTTGATGTCATGTCATTCACGGTGTTTCCTCATACACAGTCAACGACTAAGACAGTATTAAACAGTTCATGAAGGATATTGTTTTGATTAATTATGATGTACACTTTGGAGTGCAAGATGTACTTGTATGGTGGCAAGAACAAGGAAGTCAATCCTTTGGAGTAACCTTCACTTATGTATAGATTATTATTTTAAAGGTCTGATCTTCACCCAAGTAAGAAGCTTCACTTACCTGTTCTACCAGCGCTGCTGACGGTTAATGGGTGTGTTCAACAAAGACATGAAAGATTATTAATGTGTGTGTGTTATTAACTTAAACACATTGTGCTGTAATTGCAACTTGAATGAAGATCAGATCACATGTTATGACAAATGCATGAATAAAATCAGCCCGTTCCAAAGGGTGTTATACCTGTGCTCCGCTGCGGGAATGGAGAAGCCGGCCATCGGGCAGCTGTAGTAGCGCTGAGCCATCAGCAGCCCAGCCACGGTGTCTGTACTGCAGAAATTAACCAGGTGGGCCGCTCCCCCCAACGCCGCAGACTGGAGGAGGAGGAGGTGAGGAATCACTTCGCTGCTCAATGGCTTTCTTCCATTTCATTCAAAACAGGTCTCCTTTAAAAAGGTTCATGATTCAGCAACCATCAATCAGAAACAGGAAAGTGATACCCAGTTTGTTTCTGTGGATGTGTTGTTGTTGTTGTTGTTAGAGAGTACACTCCGTTCAGCTTGAGGAATGATTGCCAAAGAGTTACTTTCGACACTGTATTATAAACACTGCTTTGACACTCCTCTGCCTCCATGTTGTTCAACAACTGCTGCCTGCTTTTTAAAATATGTCACGTCAAACTTTCAGTTGAAAGCAGGTCCGATAAGAATTGTATTTTAAAATCCTCTTAAGCGCTGTTCAAGAGATTAATAACAACTTTACATTCCAGCTTCATGCATATTATGCAACGCTTCCCTTCTGACTTTCATTTGAGTTCTCTCAGTGTAACCTTTGTGCCTTGACTCCGTAACGGGTCCACTAAGCCCAACAACAACCACTCTATAGCGCCAGCTTGCAGATATCACAAGGTGATCATTTGGTACATTCTCTGTGGAAGCACACACCAGGGACATGGAACTCCAGGGGCTCTCGTATCCTCTAACGGTGACAGTGACTATAAGGAAATGATCTTGGTGTAAACCCAGTACCTGTAAACCCAGTACCTGTAAACCCAGTACCTGTAAACCCAGTACCTGTAAACCCAGTACCTGTAAACCCAGTACCTGTAAACCCAGTACAACACGGTGCAAGAGACGGGACTACAATGAGAAACTGTTAGCGTATCACTAAGGGAAAACAGGGGGAGAGTGTTGCTGACCTCCTGTGAGGAGACTCCTCTGTAGCCAAAGTCATGCAGTTTCAGGTCCAGACCCTCCAGGCTCCCGGAGGTGGCCTTCAGGTGCTTGGCCAGGATCTTCTTAAACTCCCTGGAGATGGTGGCTACGGTGATGGGATACCACATCTGGACCAGCATGGTCTATAGTCGACAGAGGGGGTTAGGGGGTTATGGGTTTTGGAGAGAACAGATGCCAGTTGTTGCAAAGAAAGAAATGGAGGATACAGTGAGGGTGCTGCTAAACTGGTCAGCTGTCAGGTCCAAACGTGTCACCTAACACATTAGCTACCTAAGCCCCTATTTGGAGACCTTTTAAACAAAGCGCTGGTGAAAGGTTCCAAGGAGGCTACTGGCCCACAGAAGAGTCCACAATGTTTTACCTTAAAAGTAATTAAAGAAAATGCTAAGAATTGCAGTACTTTGCTTAACTTATATAGGTCAACATAAAAGTAACATCAAGAGGTCTTTCCTCCTAACATTAACAGTAAGTCGTGGTGAAAGTAGGTCCTTGCTTTGCAAAGGATCTGTGGCACACTGTGGTCTACCTCAATGTAGTTGGTGAGCCAGTAGAAGTCTGGGTCAGTGTTCTCCACGGTGAAGAGCACGTTGCCTCTGGGAACGATCCTTCCCTCGGGGACAGCTTTGATCCGGATAGGAAGACGCCCATTGTGTTTCTGACGTAGCAACAAGCACATTTACTTCAGGATGGATGTATAGAGATCGGTCTTCAGCTGAACATATGTTTGTATTAAACTGTCCATTTTCAGACTCATTGATTATTCGTGTAATCATCACATTCATTTTCCCACTGGGAAATACAGAGCTCATTCGTATGACTTGATATACTGGTGGGTGTTTTATCTGCAGTATCTCCAGAGCAGAGATCCTCTGAGGAGGGTGCACTGCAGGGTAGCAGTTACATACCCTTGAATTGTTTTGCACTTTGAGTAAAGTGAACCTCTGGCATGATGATTTCAGTGCTTCAGTAAACATAGAAATGTACTTACTTTGTTACATTTCACACTAAAGGGTAAGGGTAGGGTTTCTGCTGGGTAAGGGTGGGATTAGTAACTATGGACAACTGAGGGCAGGCAATTAGTACTGAGGTTCCAGTAACCACTGTATGTGTTGACAATATGCTGTGTGGGCAACTGTAGCTCAGGGGGGTTAGTCCGCTGATCTGAACATCATGGGGTCAGCAGTTAGATCCCACCTTCTGACAACATGTGTCCTCGGCCACATTGCTGCCATAGGGGCAGTCTGCAGTATCAAGGGTATTTAGGCTGCTTTGGATAAAAGCGTGAGTAGATAATAATGTAATGTGTATATGATGTGTGAACCATGGCGACCCGTGCAATAGGCCACTTCCAGTGATCTACAGTGATGTTCCAAAGCTCTGCGGCAGGCCTAGCAGCGCCTCTCAGCTGTTGGAAAGCCACTGTACATCAGAGCTTCCAGTGGCTTCTTGCTTACTTTAAGTATACCTCAAGGACTTTCCTCCAGCTCTCCTCGTCAAACACAGACTGCTTGAAGTGCATCTGGTAGAACAGCTTGGCTTCTTGAATCTTGTCCTCTGTGATGACTTGGCCTGAATAAAACACACCAGGTTACTCCAACCGCGCTCGCATGCAGGACATAGAAAGGATGTACTCAACATCCAGAACCCTGGCAAGCCCGCGCTACCATCACCTTACATGAAAGTGTACCATTTCATCTCCTGCTTGTTTCCACGTAAGGTTGGACTTATTAAACATGGGGTACCACTTCACAATAAGACCACCCTGACAAAGGGTTTACCAATAGGCTGCAATTCATTTATTAATTAGGTTGTGAACACGGTTGCTTGCCAAATAGTGAGCCCACATGTATCTGTAAGTCTTATATTGGCTACTGAGCTCACTTACTTAGTATCTGTTGCTCACTGAGTTGATTCTCGCTGAGTAATCTTGCCAAATAGTGAGCCTGTGTTGATGTACGTTAGAAGTGGTTTATAAATGGTTCTTAATGATTAATGAAGTGTTTACAACCTAATTCATAACCAAATTAGAAACCCTTTATAAGGGTAGTGGTATTGTAAAGTGGTACCACACGTTGTAACTGACATGATGGGGTGTGGACAGCATGTGTGCAGCAGTTTAAACACAAGGCACTGCATTGTCTCATGTTCTTGTAACACTCATTATCATTTCTCTCTTCTTTCCTGTATCGTTCCGTCAAAAGGAGATCAAAGGGGAGGATGTGAACGTACCGAGGAGGTATTTCTTCAGCAGATACTGAAGGCCAAAGAACACGCACTCACTGAACTGTGAGCCTTTCTTGCGTCTGCATTCGAAGTAAGAGTAGATCTTGCTGACATTTGGAGGATACTGCTTGTAGTGTGTGATCTGAAGGACACAAAACAGACATGCCAAGCATATTTAAATGATTTGAAACACGTGCAATGTAAGTCTCATGTAATGAACCCTTATTATAGGAAATACTAATAGATCACTTCATCACACCAGAGTTGTATTGTAAAATGGAATCCAAGAGAACTCCAGTATGCACACCACCAAGCTGCAAAGCATAGGAGCGTGATGTCTGCGTGTGTCTGCGTGTTGTCTGCGTGTTGTCTGCGTGTGTCTGCGTGATGTCTGCGTGTTGTCTGCGTGTGTCTGCGTGTGTCTGCGTGATGTCTGCGTGATGTGTGCGTGATGTCTGCGTGATGTCTGCGTGATGTCTGCGGATGTCTGCGTGATGTCTGCGTGTGTCTGCGTGTTGTCTGCGTGTTGTCTGCGTGATGTCTGCGTGAGTCTGCGTGAGTCTGCGTGATGTCTGCGTGATGTCTGCGTGTGTCTGCGTGTGTCTGCGTGATGTCTGTGTGATGTCTGCGTGTTGTCTGCGTGATGTCTGCGTGATGTCTGCGTGTGTCTGCGTGTGTCTGCGTGATGTCTGTGTGATGTCTGCGTGTTGTCTGCGTGATGTCTGCGTGATGTCTGCGTGTGCAGTGAACATGTTTCCTGGATCCACGTGGGAACATAAGACGGCAGTTTCAAGTACAAGTCTCTCTTTGTGCTCCTACAGCTCTAATTGAATAATCAACAGCAACAACCACTGGCTCAATTAGCTTCAATAATACATTCTTCTGCTTCATCCTGTCCCCCATTTCACTTTCTGCACCTTTTCTCCTTTTCTATCTTCAAGAGAACAAACCCAGAACGTTACAAAACAGGGAAACTCAGGCCTCTTTACTGGAAGCAATATTAAGATTAGTCATGTATAAGATTACAATACCATTATGTAAGTGAAAGCAAAGTCGAGGAGAAAAGACATTCAAAGTAGTATTTGAATGTATTTTATTGAAATGAGCATTGCAAAGTCCACACATGATGTTCTTGAAAAGTCATTCTTTGGCATGTCAGCGTTTCTATGGGGAATCCTGGCCAACCAGAGGAGTCACATGAGCTACAGAGTCCAAGCTCCTTTTGGTGTTAGTCTGGAGTATGACATGGTGGAGGGGTACTTTCACCTATTCTCACAACGTGCACATGAATGACTAAGACAGACTCTGGAACCCCCTGCCACCACACATCTGATTCCATAACAACATTCAAAAACCCCTTGTTCAAACTGGCATTCTCTTTAGAAACTGTACCCTGTGTCTTTCTGTACTCCATTTCCTGCTGTTTGTCTCGTCTTACCCCGGCTGACGTTTCATTACATCACTGTTAATGTTCCCTATATTACCCTATGCCCTGTAAGGTGTATGAAAGGCGCCCCCCAAATAAAATACATTATTATTGTTATTATTGTTAATCTGACCAACTAAGAGGATTTAAGAATATCTGTATGGTCGGTAAGATCCTGATGAACCATTTCATTTAAACCGATGCCAAGAACTGCTGGATTTTAAAAGCTGCTAAAGAAATGAATATACTGTTAGCCAAACTAAAGATGGAGACCACATTGTGTAATTGTATTTAATATTCCTATTTCCAATGCACTCGTTTACTGCGGTTATCCATAAACAGACACACAAAAGATCTCGTTCAACATAGCCATTGTTTGGTGTGAGCAGAAAACTAGTTTTAGAGTTAAATGACCACAACAATTGATTTGTAGTTAACTTAGGAAACTTTGCACATTTAAGTGTTGAAGTGCTTTTTCACTTATTTGACAAATCACATGGATGGCACAACGCTGTATTGTACTTCTTTATATTTTCCCTACATTTCCTATTGAAAATGTTTTGCGCTGGTCTGGGTGTATTTAGCTGAAAGAAAGATATCAAATGCAATACATTATTACATCTTTTTTTTTTTTTTTAGAAACACTAGGATAGTGGATCTGATCAATCTTGCTTATGTGCATATGAGATTTGATCTCCTTTCAGGACTGGTGGCACACTGAGGGGCGTGGCCACCCCATGGACCCTGTTTTCGAGGTGCAGAAAGGATGATGTAACCGACGGGACATCCTCGTCAATATTCACCGTGTTCTTTGAAGAGGTCGCACCCACAGGTGTGGTTAAATAGTTTTACATTTGCTGCCGACCTGAGGGTGAGCTTGGTGTTACAGGTTAACTTTCCCTTATTACTGTGTAACTGCGTTTACATATGTTTTTATATCCCTGGGGATGCATTCACAACATGTTTGAGAATAAGCTGATTGAGCTCGAATAGTGGCACTTAGCCTAAAAGTGAGTCGAGGCTTAGAAGTGAAACCCTGAAGATAGAAACCTGATCGAGTCAATCCCAAAATGGTTCCGATTCTACTGTCTGTTGCCAAGTTTCTTAAATATCTGATGTATCGTCTTAAATATCTCATATTATTAGATATTGATGAAAGAATCATGTGGCTGTGCTGCTGCTATGGACATAGTTCCAGGAGTCGTTGTTGCTAATAAACAGACTGTTCGGTCATCATCCAGACCTTTGCCATTTGGCTGCAGTGCAAACCTTTGAATGACATCTGACATTTAACTCTCCTGAGCCGCGCAGAAGCTGCTGTATAGACTAACACAGCATGCTTAAGCAGTGAACTGACTCACTTCTCCATATAGATTCAAAGTTGACTAAAATGAAAATGAAAGCAAAATGGCCAATACAATGTTGGACTCTCTGAAACACAAAACTACACCTTACTGCATTGTAGTAAAAAAGGGTTTACATATGGATGTAATTGCGACTGTAAACACACTAACTCTTTTAATGCTGCATATTAAGAATGAAAGACACACAGTCGTACTGGGTTGGTAAAAACTTTTTGGGGATTTTCACTACTGACTGATAAGCCAGCACATGTTTGGTATTTTATTCACAAAAGGCTATTAATGTACTCACATCATTTAGTACTACCATACTGATGCCCCTAGCTTGAACCTTGCAGATGTGACATTTAGCCTAACTTTACTGAGCTGAGCACAAGTTACACTACATCATATCAGACTGTATATTGTTATAGTCTATGATATCAACACATTCTGCCCAAGCACTGCACAGTAAAATATGCTGACGACCGGCAAATCTAAATCTCTCCGGTCAAAATGTCGCTTGTCGTTTAGGTGTCCTTTGACACGCAGGCAGTCATATCGTTAGCTAGAACTAGCTAGATTTGATCGATATAGAGAGAGATCAGAGATCCGCTGTGATGCGGAGCAAAACACACACTTCAAGTTAGATCATCACACTATTTTAATTACCTCTCAAACTACCTAAACTAGTTATAAATATGTTTATTTTGACTGTCGGGTCACTCATTACTGGATCAGCCAGCTGCATCAGACCACGGATACTGACTGGCTGTCAGGAGAGGGGGAGGAAAAGATAGGCTCCAAGTATTATTCTTATATAGAGTCGTTATTCATTTGTTTTAAAGCTCAATAAATAACAAAGAATACCTCTGACCGGCACTTTTCTAATTTTGTCCGAAAGAGTTCAACTTTAACGGACATGTTGAAAGACGAGAACAAATTCTAACGGAAACTCTGCCGCACGGTTCCCTGTATGTACTACATCGTCTCCAGCGGTCTCGTGTGGACCGACACGTTTATTGAGCCGATTACGTGTGGACGGAACACTTTTTTGATATCGACCTCTGTTCGTTTTCGTTTCCTTGTAAACGGAGCCTTAAATGAAACGGAGCTAAACGGAAAATTAAAGGCGGTGCTTTCTTGCGGAAACTACACTACGATGTAGAAAGAAATTTGGGGATTACTGGTTATGCAAATTCAAGAATCACCAAATGAGTATTCTTACTTCTTAGCCGTGTAATGGAATATTTAAGCAGCCTTGAAAAATAGGGTTAAACAAATGTATTTCTTTGCCAAGTTCCTCTCAGGTAGTTTCATTTGGTTTAAATGCAGTGGTGTCAACCCCTACAATAGAGAGGTAAATATTGTACTTTTAGTCCACTACATTACAGATATGGATTAATGATTAAAATAAATATGATCAACATGATATATATACACATTACATACATTCGGAAATGGGCCAATCTGCAAGAGTACTTTTGGTACTTTAAGACGCCAATACTTTTGTACTTTTACTTGAGTAACATTTTGATTACAGGACTTGTACTAGTAACAGAGTATATTCCTACACTCAGGTACTTCTACTTTTACTTAAGTACAAGCTCTGAGTTCTTATTTCACCTCTGGATTTAGGTATCCAATTGAGTTAAATGAAACTGAAAGCTAAACAGAAATTGAAAGGTGGAGCGCTTTCATGCACGAAACTAAACTGCGATGTTTCTACGATAAAGTCTGATTATGCCAATTCAATAATCACCAAATAAGTATTCATATAAATATGTAGGGAGATATACTCAAAGCTAGTATGTATTACTAAACTAAGCAGTAACAGGCTTTTAAGCTTAAACTAAAACATATTTAAAGTAAAGTTACAGTAAATTGTGAAGAATAGTTTCAGGGGGAAACGAAGCCTGGGAACAGTGGCAACAGAATATGTACAGATAGGTGGGTTCATGTTGTTTAATGACTGCGTGCTGGACTTTACCCGCTGTAACCTCTGCTCCTGTCTGCCTGAAGAGCACAACACGAGCATAACGATAGCGTTATAAAACTGCTGCTGTCGCCTTACTTTCAATATTTACCCTACTGTATAAAAAGGTGTTTAGCCACTAACTACAAGTACAACTCTAACATTCACAACACTCGGCTTAGCCAAACGGACTGGCGGACGTTAGGTCACTCGTGATGTGAAGCGGGTTGTAGTGGAATGGAAGGTGACACCTAAACAAACGGTTTCATTTCAATTCAATAAGGAGAACAACCCGAAATAGATCAAAAGCGGAACAGCAAAGGAGAACAGGTCCACTCACCTTATAAGAATCCGTCGCGAGCAAGAAATTAAAATCCTGTGCTGCCATTGTTGTTGTGGATGAATGAATGTCACGTCAGTGTCCTCGTAGCAATTAGAGATAACCTGAACCCGGAACAGCAGCAGAGGAATGAAAAACCTCACGTCGAGTTACTGTGGAGGTGAGCCCTGAGTGTTTCCACTCAACGCAGTTTCAAATGTTACAACTGCACAGCATTAGTCATTTTGTAGGTTGGGGGTTATTGTGAAGGGGCGGGTTTCAGGTTTACTACGCATGGCCCCACGCACGTCCCCCTCTCCCCGCCTACGTCATGCTGCATTTAAGGACAGCACGGTTTTTTTGGACGACATAAACGAAACACTTGAACGTTTTGGGCAGTTTTCGGAATATGCTGTAGCCTATCTGGATTCTTTTTTAATTATCTTTTTACATTATCCAGAAGTTTCATGTTTGACATGGAGCAGGCCATTTTGTTGTGACCTTATTTCCCACAATATCTAAAAATAAAATATGGAATATTTGTATAATTTGAAGGGAAAACATATATTTCATTTGATACAAATGATGTACAAAACCATAGACAGTCCTGAATCCCCTAATGTGTGTCACGAAAATATTAATGAGGTTTGATTAGTTTTAGCCAAAGAAATCTTTTCAATACTATTGTGAAATATTATTCCTGTTTTCCCAACAGACCTTGAACTATAATGTCACTCGTTTGAGCCTACAAACATGGCGGCTATCATAGTGTTAGCCGTTTAGGCCTATAGGTGGCAGACTGACACAAATTCAGGCCGGAGTTTGACTCACCCAAACACCCGTTCATTTTGTAGGCTAACATTATGTGTTGAATAAGTATCCTTTTAAATGTGGCCATTATGTTCATCTTGGAGGATTACAAAACACTATTTGTAGACTGACTAACAAGTAGGCCTAGTCAGTCCGAGTTTCCAAGGAAGGTCTGAACTTTCAGAAACTCTTTTGTAATATACATTATATTATAGCACATTCAAATGCACAAGGCTAGATACACAAACAAGAGTGAGACACAGTTGAAATGTTGAAGTTATGATCTTCTATTCAAGCATTAGGCATATCAGGAAATCCCCACACACATTCACTGAAATGTAACATCAGCTTCAACAATGTGGTTAGTAACATATTTTAGATTACATTGTTCATACACTGCACACTAAATAAGGATTACATAAACAATTAATATTAAGCAATAGATATTGATCCTAGGTAACATGACTGTAATTATAATATGAGACTGCAAAATGCATGGCTTTATTGAAATGCGTTATTGCACAGCTACTTCAGAGTAACCAGCAAGTTATTATTACCACGGTGAACCAGTAGGCGGAGCATCAACTCACTTCTCTCTGCCATCTTGTGAATGATGTCATCTTTGCCAAGTCCCATTCTCTGTTGCCATTAAAAGAAGCACTTGAAGTTTCTCTTGACTGAGGGGTGGTTCCTAGGCAGTTCTCAGGCTAGAGAAGGACTTATCACAGGTTTACCTGAGTAATGGACATGGTGTGGGGAAATGAAAGCCCAAACCACTGATGGAATAGCATACGTGAGCAGATACCTCTCTTTACTAAGAGAAGAGAAGAAACTGCCTGATAACAACCTGCTTTTAACAACCGCTCAAAGGCTCCAGCTCCACACTTTCATATGGATCCTCAAAGCCTTCCACTTATTAAGGGGTGTCTCAACATTTTTCACTGAGGTCAACATGCAGAACAACATACAAAGGACTGGGCCCCTCACTAGAGGGATATTGCCTCGTAATTGAAGTCATAAGTCAAATCAATCAAATGTCTGTAAATTATTCTTGATACTTGAATATACTTTATGACAAACAAACAGGCTCTTCATAGGATTTCATTCATTTAGTTACAAACAGTGCTGCAGCTCATTCCTTCAAACAGAAGGCTCAGACTGGTTATCATAAGGTGAACGAGAAAGGATATAGCTCACATCCTCGTGGATTCATCTTCTTATTACAGACACATGCATTTCCTAACATTCGGTCTATATGCTGTAACATGTATTATCTCTGGGATTTACACACGGCATCTATTGCACGTCTGTCCGTCCTGGGAGAGGGATCCCTCCTCTGCTGCTCTCCCTGAGGTTTCTCCCATGTTCCCCTTTAAACTGTGGGTTTTCTCTGGAAGTTTTTCCTTGTACGATGTGAGGGTCTAAGGACAGAGGGTCTAAGGACAGAGGGTCTGAGGACAGAGGGTCTAAGGACAGAGGGTCTGAGGACAGAGGGTCTAAGGACAGAGGGTCTAAGGACAGAGGGTCTGAGGACAGAGGGTGTCGTTTTTCTCATACTGATATTCTGAACAATCTGTGCTGTTGTATTTGCTGTAAAGTGTCTCTACTGTAGGCTATTTTTATTATGTACAGCACTTTGGCTCCACCAAACATCGTTTATAAATGTGCTATATAAATAAAACTTGATTTGATTTGATTTATATTTCAAGCTTTTTCAGGCTTTTTATCAACTAAGATTTGGTTGAAAATGTTCTCAACTTTAATTGACTGCATTTATTTGAAAATGAGGCTTATTAACACATGAATACCAATGTGTAATATGTTCACATATATATTTAAGAAGTACAATATAAGACAAGCACAAGTTTCATGTGTGGGCCATATTCCACTTTACTTTTGGAATTTGCTGCGGGCCAATACATTTTTTACTACGGGCCACAGTTGGCCCCTGGGACGTAGTTTGGACACCCCTGCACTAATTCATCACTTGCGGCAGCCCTGAAGTGCAGATGTCTCACTGTTGTGCAGGGCTGATCTGTTGGATCTGATCTCCTTTATGTCTGTCTTTGAAGGCTCTTTTGTTTGATCATCTCTGGAGAATGTTTCGGATCCCTGGAAGGAGAGTTTTACCCACAACACTCAATTGCTGCATAGCGGCGGTAAATACTTTCAACTACAGTGTCCAGTTTTTTTTTTAAATTAGTAATGGGCTTGTCTTCTGCCAACTCAACTTGATTTCTCCTATTCCTCCTGCTTTTTCTCTGGGAACGCTGTTTGAGCTTGGCCATCACAGTCTTGCACAGTCTCCAGAGGGCCATTTTCACACTCAACAAACTCTTCAACTGCCCTTATCACACCCTCAAAGTCTCAGGCACACTTTCTGAGGTTGTCCTCTGCTTCTTTAAACAAGCGTTGTGCCGTGTCCATGACATTTTTTGTGCAAATACTTCAAGATGGGGAGTCTGCTGAAAAATCCTGAGATATGTGGCTGTTGGTGTGTTCAATACCTCTGGAGAGAATCCTTTGATTTCTGGGTCTTGCAGTCGAGCTTGGCAAAGCTTACAAAAACGTTCTTTAAAGCTGCGTGTTTCACAAATTACCCCAAGCCATGTGTCTCCTGTCCTCTGTTAGCGTACTTGTAGGACTGTCAAATAAACACCATGTCATTCGTGGTTTCAAAAAAGTATGTTTGTAATGTATATTAAGCCTCTGATAGGGCTATATGTTCTAATGAGGTTGACTCAATAATACAATTGGTTTGATTTTGACAAAGTCAAATGTTGTTATTTAGCATTTCTGAGGCTTTTCTATGTCAATTTATTTATGTCAAATCAATTTATTCTATTTAATGAAAATCCTCAATTTCACACTTACAAATTGTGCATTGTTCTTCTTTTACTCTTGTGTTTTGCAGCTTTCATCCATTTTTTAGAAATGATGCCATCTTCTGAAAGTAGTCCTTTACTGTGCCATCTTCATTGTAGACTTGATGCTGGACCAGTTTCTCTCAAGAATTCAAAACAAAAAAGTAATTCCTTTTTACTTTTGTGCATGTGACCCCATTTTTCTCATTTGAGTTAACATCACCTAGTTCTGCCCCATATCTCTACATGCTGTGCTGTCTCTGGCTGCTGACACTGTTCACATCACCTGGTGTGGTGCTTCCCCAATACAAACGGGTGCTGTTCATGTTGGGGTGTCCCACTGTCCTTTAGGTCAACTTCACTTGCTCCCTCCTTTTTCCCTTTCTGCACCGCCCATTCTGCTTTGTGAGGAATACGTGTCTCACGTTTTGCTTTCTCCCCAAACTGTTGCCAATCCTGGTTCATTTTTTTTAATGGAACTTTTTCTTCTAAATGTAAAGTTTTAAGACAGGCATGCAGCCTGTTGCAGTTGCTCCTGCTATTCAACTTTTTAATTCTTATTTGATCTTACGTGTTCTTTTTTTGTCAATAACTTCTATTAGTAACCTATTAAGCGGCACCCTCTCTTACAGGTCCCCTATTATACTGTTTTTCATCAATATATTATAGGTCTCACATATATACAAAACATGTCTCTGAAGTGTTTGTCTGAACACCAAACAGATCATTGCAGCATTACCCATAATCCCCTCTGTTTCAGCCCTGTTTCCAAAGTGCTGATTCTCTGTCTGTTACTTTAGATGAAAATAAGGAGCCCCTCCCCACGCCCCTCTGAGAGACATTTGGTTACAAAGAACACAATGGTGCTCTAGAGGAGATTCAGGTGATAAGGGGGGGGGGGGGGGGGGGGGGGGGTGGTTACCTTGGTTGCTGATTGGCCAGTGGCTGCACCAGGGGCGCGCTAGGGGGTGCACCCCTCAGGATAGCCATAGCACCCCCTAAGCACCCCCAATAAATGTATGTCTTTTTTTTTTTGATGTGTGAAATCCATAATTTGAAAAAGGATTGATTAGAAAGTAATATACTACAGTACAAGTAGCCTACTTCTGGGTCTCTGTGTTTCATTCAAGCTCTGCTGTGTGTGTGTGTGTGTGTGTGTGTGTGTGTGTGTGTGTGTGGTGTGTGTGTGTGTGTGTGTGTGTGTGTGTGTGTGTGTGTGTGTGTGTGTGTGTGTGTGTGTGTGTGTGTGTGTGTGTGTGTGTGTGTGTGTGTGTGTGTGTGTGTGTGTGTGTGTGTGTGTGGGGCACGAGCCATTTTGTGTGCGTACGCGAGCGAGAGAGAGAGAGCGTGCACCGGTACCGGAGATCTTTGTGGTTAGCATCTGGTGCTAGCTAGCCAAGCTAACGGGTATAAGGAGCTTTTTCAACAACAAGGTGGAGGGAGAACTCTCTCCTGTCAGACTGAGAGTCTCAGATAACCTCAGCTCAGGTGAAGTAAAGGACTCTCAGTGTTTAGATAGTTAACTTTAGTCTAAGTTATCTCAGTGGGTCTCAAACGGTTTGGTCACGATTTATGTAAATAAGTATTTCTGAGACACACGTTTATATGATCATTATAGGCATAACAAAACAAGAGCTTAAATTAAAAACAGGTATGAAATACTATATGACAGTAAAACAAGAATACCGTTTTAAAAGGGGAGTGATTTGTAAAATATCCATAAAGAAAAAGTAATTCTGTTTCCAGTTGTGTTTCATCTGGGTGTTGAGAGAGGTATCCATAGAGCTCCTAATGTTGCTCTCAAAGTGCACCAGATTGATGCTTTCAACTTCAATATTTAAAAATAAATCTTCTAGAGGAGGTTAGGTTCACCCCCCATTTATAAAAAAAATAGCACTTTACCCCTGCCTATATACCGTGAGCTGATTATCGAGCCTTCATTGTAACAGTCGCGGACACTGTGCGTGTGGGGAGTGTTGCAGAAGAACATTCCACTGTAGCGCCCGGGACATTAATGGGAAACCCTCCATGTTTGAGCACCCTCTATGAAACGTCAAGCTACCCCACAGCACCCCCAAAAGAAAATCTCTGGCGCCGCCACTGTGTTTGGCTAATGGTTACACAATGCCAAAAAGTCGTTATGACATCATAAAGTGCACCGGATCAGCTCATTTTCAGACAGGTTTTTATAAATCATACTAGATAGTGATATATATTTGTATATCATTTTATATCATGTTATATTATATCACATTTGATCAAACTAGATTCAATTATATTATATTTCATTATATTTTATTACATTATATTATATTGTATTATCATGACAAAAAGTGAGCGAATCTTTTTTCCTGAAACTTTCAAAACACATGTTTATGTATAAAGGACAAGAAAAAGAGGATATTTCATATTTTGACCTTTAACTTTCTCGTGCAGAGATTTTGTTTGTGTTTTTGTTTTGCCGTTAAGTCGTAGCTGTTGTGCATACGCTAAGCTTGCACAGTAACCCCATGTAGAATGTCTAGAAAATGATCGCGCTAAATCAGCCCACTGGAATCTGGAGGACACAGAGGATGCAGGGAAAACCGAAGAGCTGGGTGCAGATTTATGGAGGAAATTAGATATATCTTACGTACTGATTGGGTCGACAAGATTTGCAACTAGAGCTTCACCATGAATTTGAGTCTTCAGAGGGTCTCTGTGCTGTGGAAGACGTCTTGCCTCATTTCGGTGCCTCAGGTGTTGTGAGCCTGTGGCTTCATTTCTTGCAAGTTTTTACATCAACTTATATTTACATAAACGTGTATTTATTCCATTCTTAAATGGTGCAACTGTAACGAAACCTATACCTGGTTTGTTGGTTTTGCTTTGTTAGTTTTGATAAATCCACATTTGTTAGCTCATTATGTCATTATAAACTGGCTCCAGAACCAAATCAGACAAGACATTTTGCTCTCTCAAGAAAAAAAGTAGATAAAGAATGAACATGAATAAATTATTAAAAACATACCGACTCATCTTTCATCAAGGCCAAAGCAACACAAAAATGACCAAGAAATTGCAACTCTATTCAGAAATCACCTCCAAAACATCGCCTCCTGTCCATCAGGTCCACACTTTGACCACAAACTGAAGAAACCCCACCCCCCGACACGCCTCAGAATCAGGCAGAGAACAAGAGACTGCTGGGTATTTATCCAGCTGGCTTACGCAAGAACAGATCGAGTACAAGGACACCATCCTCAGGCTGGCAGAGGCAATCACTGCATTTCCACATAAAAAAAGCATTTATAATATCTATTGACATTGACATTGGCTTTTGATAAAATGTGGAACATCTCTAAAGACTTCAAAACAATAAACTCAAACTTAAATGAATTCCATGGACCAAGCTTCCTGCACAAACCAAAAAATAAAGGCCAACGTTTCCGCCTCACTCTACACCTTGTTAATGTCCTAATCCGGTGTCCCCCCCCCAGGTGCATTCCTCAGCAGACTCTTCCTTTTTCTCCTCATATCTCCACTCACTTTAGCATATTTCTTACAGCTTGTTGTGACTTTACTCTACTCCCATTAAATACATTCCACTGGCCGCCCAAAAACTCCAAACATGGATCAACACAATAGAAACCTGTTGCAACAAATATATTATGATAATCAACCTCACAACAGTTAGGCTCATCCTAGTCTCCAAAACATAACACTCAAAGAAACCTTTTCCTCTCCCTGAACATCACCCCCCTCTCAACGAAACATGACCTGGGCCATGCACATCAACAACCTGAAGGTAACCAAAGCCTCAAAAACCTCAATGACCTCAGTGGAGACAAACACGGAGCTTCAGCGGAAATCATCATAAGATTTATCAGACATAACTCAACAACTCATCGCCACCATCCTTAACTCCTCCCTCAGATCTGGATCAGTTCCCCCCTCTCTCAAACTGGCTGCTGTCACACCCATTCTCAGAAGACCTGGACTCACACCTGACATCATGTCCAACTTCCGGCCCATCTCACATCTCCCCTTTTTGTCATAAAGACTTGAACGTGTCGTTGCCTCACAACTTAAAGCCCACCTCAGCTCCAATGACCTCTTTGAGCCATTTCAATCCGGTTTCCGATCAAAACACAGCACCGAAACAGCTCTTCTGAAAATCACAAACGACCTCCTCCTCTCCTCTGACTCCGGCAACCTGAACATCCTCATCCTCCTCGACCTCACCGCAGCACTCAACACCATCAACCACGCCATCCTGCTGTCCCTCCTCCAATCATCACTCATCATCACTGACACTGCACTCTCCTGCTGAAATCCTACCTCACCGACAGACATCAGTTTATCAACATCAACAACTGCACCTCCTCCCCTGCTCCTCTGTCCCAAGGCGTCCCCCAGGGTTCGGTGCTTGGCCCCCTCCTCTTCATCCTCTACATGCTCCCTCTTGGCAAAATCATTCGTCGCCACAACCTTCAATTTCACTGCTATGCCGATGACATCCAACTTTATATCTCAACAAAAACCATCACCCCCACAACACACTCCACTCTCACCAACTGTCTCTCAGAGATAAAAGCATGGATACAAACAAACTATCTCCAACTGAACAGAACACATCAGACATCATCATCATCGGCCCCCCATCCCGTATCAAAGCCATCCAGAACTTCAACTCCACCATTGACAGCCACACTCTATCCCCCCCCCTCACATCCGCAACCTCGGAGTCATCTTCGACAGTCAGCTCAAATTCAACCACCACATCAATCACATCACCAGGACGCCTTTTTCCACCTCAAAAACATTGCCCGTCTCCGCCCATCACTCTCCTCCTCTGCTGCTGAAACCCTGATTCATGCATTCATCACTTCACGACTCGACTACTGCAATAGCATCCTCTACGGCAGGGGTCTCAGACTCCATTTACCTGGGGGCCGCTGGACGTAGAGTCTGGGCACGTCTGGGCCGCTTCAAGTATTCCACAAAAAATGTATTAAAAAATACAACATTAACAGTTCTTCAACATCTTCTTAACATGAACGGTTCTTCACAACATAACTATTTACAGTTGCTCTTGCCTACTCCTTGCTGGTAGAGACCTGGCAGCGCTTCCTCTCACACAGCTGAGCCACATGTGGTTTGAGGGAGGAAGCAGTTGAAACCCTTAGTATGGCTTGAAGATGTTCATCAGTAAGTCTGGACCTGTACTTTGACTTATTGAAGTTCATGGTGGAGAAGAGCTGTTCACACATATATGTGCTCCCAAAAAGGCACATGGTCCGCTTGAACATCCTGGAAAGCTCAGGGAAGGAGGGGGGCAATTCTCTTATGAACTGTCCAAGCTCGTCTGCTTTCCCATTCACTTCCCTGAACTTGGCTTTGAGCTCAGAATTGCACTGCCGGTCAATGAGCTGCATTTGAAGCACACCAGGGACATTTTCCACATCAAAGGAGAAGGGGTCCGCAAACATTTGGAAAGTGGCTCTGTGTGTCTTGAAGTCTGCAAACCGCTGATCAAATTCCTCCTGTAGCTTCACAATGGCATCAACATACTTCTCACCACTGAATGCTGTGCCCCTGTCCATGAGAGCCTTGCATGCTGGGAAATGGCAGAGGTTTTTCCGAGGGAGCTGGGCTTTCCATAACACCAGTTTTGTAGAGAATGCTTGTCATATGCTGCACTGACAAGCTGGCCCTGGCCCTGCAACTTCTTATTCAGTGCATTCAGCTCCTGCGTGATGTCAACAAGAAAAGCTAAGTCCATGAGCCATTTGGGATCACTCGGCTCGGGAACAGCCATCCCACCCTTCTCCAGCATGAATACGTTCAGTTCTGTTCTCAACTCAAAAAACCTCTTCAGGACGTGTCCCCTGCTGAGCCAACGCACCTCTGTGAAGTAGAGCCCATCCTCATATTCTGACTCAATTTCCTCCAAAAGAGCACGGACCTGGCGGTGCTTTGAGCCCCTGGATCTGATATGGTTGATGCATTTCACAACAACAGACATCACATTGTCAAACTTCAAGCATGTGCTGCAAAGGGCCTGCTGATGGATAATGCAGTGCAGAGCAATGGCCTCCTCCTCCAGTTTTCTTTGAACAAGTGCCACCAGCCCATGTTTCCTCCCTGTCATTGATGGCGCTCCGTCGGTCGTAATTCCAACAAACCTCTTCCATGGCAGACCAATATCCGCAATGGCATCACACAGTTGCTGCTGGAATATCTCCTGAGCGGTGGTCTGGCCACGCATTGGTTTCACTGTAAGCAACTCCTCTGTCACTTCAAACTTGTCATCAACACCACGGACATACATTGCGAGCTGAGCGGTGTCAGTGAGGTCCGTGCTCTCATCAAGAGCCACAGAGTATGCACAGAAAAGTTTGGCTTTGTCGCACAGCTGATCATATATGTCACTTGATAAGTCAGAAATGCACTCTGCCACTGTGTTAGCTGACAGGCTGATGTTGTTAAACTGACAGACTATACTTGCAGCCTGCAACATGCACTTTTTTATAAACTCTCCTTCCGTAAACGGATTTCCCGCCTTAGCAATCATCTCACTCACCACATAGCTAGCTTCGACTGCTGAATCAGCCTCATTGCGTCCTTTCTTGAAGAGATTTTGTTGCTTCCATAGATTTTTTTTTAGCTCTATGACTCTTTTCTCTCTCGTCTCCCAGGTATTTTGCATACTCTGCATGTTTAGTTGAGTAGTGACGTTTGACGTTATACTCCTTGTATACAGCGATTTTCTCTGTGCATATAAGGCACGTTGCATTTCCCCTGTACTCGACAAAAAAATATTCAGTCTGCCACTTCTCCTGAAATCTTCTGTGGTCATCATCGACTTTTCTTTTCCCTGAAAGTTTTGATGTAGACATGACTGGGCGATATATTTTCCTTCCACTCTGCCACTTTTGGATCACTCACTGCACGCATTTGATTGACGTGGCGGAGTTCCCTCGGAGGGGGGAGAGGCGAGGGAACTGCGCGCAGCAGATCCCTGCCAGCAGCGGGATCAATCCAAAAATGTAATTAAAATTTGAAAGCACAAACGTAAACGCGCGGGCCAGATTAACACTATTACATGATATCAACAACGGGGCCATGAGAAACTGTCTCGCGGGCCGCGTCTGGCCCGCGGGCCTGGAGTCTGAGACACCTGCTCTACGGCATACCATCTAACCTCCTCAATAAACTATATATTATATATGCTTCCGTTAAGCAATATTATAAGGAATCATTCTGTAAACTTTCATTGTTATGCGGATGATACTCAACTATATTTATCAATCAAGCCTGATGAAATTAATCATCTAAATAAAATTCAAGACTGCCTTAAGGACTTAAAAACGTGGATGACCTTAAACTTTTTGATGTTAAACACGACCAAAACTGAAGTTATTGTACTTGGCCCGAAGAATCTACGAAACAAATTATCTAAAGACATACTAACTATGGATGGCATTAATTTGGCCTCCAGTGAGACTGTAAGGAATCTTGGTGTTATATTTGATCAGGATTTATCCTTTAACGCCCACATAAAATCAATTTCAAGGACCGCCTACTTCCATCTACGTAACATTGCAAAAATCAGGCATATCTTGCCTCAAAACGATGCAGAGAAACTAGTCCATGCATTTGTTACTTCTAGGCTGGATTATTGTAACTCTCTATTATCAGGGAGTACTAAGAAGTCAATCAAGTCGCTTCAGCTGATTCAAAATGCTGCGGCTCGTGTACTAACCAGAGTTAGGAAAAGGGACCACATTACTCCTGTTCTGGCTGCCTTACACTGGCTCCCTATCGAACACAGGATAGAATTTAAAATTCTTCTTCTCGCCTACAAAGCCCTTAATGGGCAGGCGCCATCTTACCTTAAAGAACTCATTATACCCTACTGTCCTACTAGGGCATTGCGTTCCAAGAATGCAGGGTTGTTGGTTGTTCCTAGAATCTTTAAAAGTACAATGGGAGCCAGAGCCTTTTCTTATCAAGCTCCACATTTGTGGAATCAGCTTCCAGTTTGTGTTCGGGCGGCAGACAGCCTATCCGTTTTTAAGAGTGCGCTTAAGACCTTCCTTTTTGATAAAGCTTATAGTTAGGGCTGATTAGATTCAGCCCCTAGTTTTGCTGATATAGGCTTAGTTTGTCGGGGGACATCTTACTTCTTCCTTCTCTCTGTCTGTACCTGTGTACTCTCATGTTCCGATTAACCCAGCTTCCCCAAATGTCTTTCTTTTTGGTGTCTATATACGCTGGGATCCGGAGTCATGGATGATCCTGCGGTCCTGTGTCCTGGATCGCGAGCGCTGGATCTTGAGTCGTGGCTGTGGTCCTGGATCATCGGTCCTGGATGGATATCCTCGTGGATTCATCTTCCTATTATACACACATGCATTTCCAAACATTTGGACTACCTATGTTGCAAATGTATTATCTTTTCAATTTACACACGGCATCTATTGCACGTCTGTCCGTCCTGGGAGAGGGATCCCTCCTCTGTTGCTCTCCCTGAGGTTTCTCCCATTTTTCCCTTTAAACTGGGTTTTCCTTGTACGATGTGAGGGTCTAAGGACAGAGGGTGTCGTATTGTCATACTGATATTCTGTACACACTGTGAAGACCACTGAGACAAATGTAACATTTGTGATATTGGGCTATATAAATAAACATTGATTGATTGATTGATAAACTCCAACATATCCAGAACTCTGCTGCCCGCCTCCTCACCCACACCCGCCCCCGAGACCACATTACTCCCGTCCTCCAGAACCTCCACTGGCTCCCCGTCCGTCAAAGAATCGACTTCAAAGTCCTCCTGATTACTCACAAAGCCCTCAACAATCAGGCCCCCCCTACCTCACAGACCTTTTGCACCACCACACCCCTTCCCCTACCTCACAGACCTGCTGCACCACCACACCCCTTCCCCCTACCTCACAGACCTGCTGCACCACCACACCCCTTCCCCCTACCTCACAGACCTGCTGCACCACCACGCCCCTTCCCCCTACCTCACAGACCTGCTGCACCACCACACCCCTTCCCCCTACCTCACAGACCTGCTGCACCACCACACCCCTTCCCCTACCTCACAGACCTGCTGCACCACCACGGCCCTTCCCGCTGCCTCACCGACCTGCTGCACCACCACACCCCTTCCCCCTACCTCACAGACCTGCTGCACCACCACACCCCTTCCCCCTACCTCACAGACCTGCTGCACCACCACACCCCTTCCCCTACCTCACAGACCTGCTGCACCACCACACCCCTTCCCCCTACCTCACCGACCTGCTGCACCACCACGCCCCTTCCCCCTACCTCACAGACCTGCTGCACCACCACACCCCTTCCCCCTACCTCACAGACCTGCTGCACCACCACACCCCTTCCCCCTACCTCACAGACCTGCTGCACCACCACACCCCTTCCCCCTACCTCACCGACCTGCTGCACCACCACACCCCCCCCCCCCTACCTCACAGACCTGCTGCACCACCACACCCCTTCCCGCTGCCTCCGCTCATCAGAAGCCAACCTCCTACCCATCCCCACCCGCACCAATCACCGGACCTGGGGGGACAGAGCCTTCTCCGTCGCTGCCCCCTCCCTCTGAAACTCACTCCCCGAACCCATCAGACTGCACTGACCTCACCACCTTCAAAAAACTCACCTCTTCAATCTGGCTTTTAATGTGTGATTGTTTTTGTATTATTTGACTTTAACTTTAACTATATATATTTATTTGTTGTTCCTTTATTTTATTTTATCAACACTATATCTGTAAAGCGTCTTTGAGCACCTGTAAAGCGCTAACAAATGAATCTATTATTATTATTATAAAGATTGATCTTTATATATTCAGCACCACCCTGAACCACAGCCTCACAATTCATCAGACTGCATCAAAGGCAATTCAAATGGCACACCAACTCTCACAGTAAATCAGTGCTCACATGTCCAGACTCAGAACCGTCTAAGAGAGAATGTATTCCTCAAAAATATATGCAAACAGAGTGAAACATAAGTAACCCAGCATTGCTGCACCTAACACGAAGGAGAATGGCCCATCAGCTATAACATTAGCCTGCTAAACAAACCACTACAATCCCGCCACCAACAGTAACCTGGAACGTAATGTTATTGCATTCAACACGCAGACACGCAGACACGCAGACGCACAGACACGCAGACACATATACACGCAGACACACAGACACATATACACGCAGACACACAGACACGCAGACACACAGACACATATACACGCAGACACATATACACGCAGACACATATACACGCAGACACATATACACGCAGACACACATACACGCAGACACATATACACGCAGACACACAGACACACAGACACGCAGACACACAGACACATATACACGCAGACACATATACACGCAGACACATATACACGCAGACACATATACACGCAGACACACATACACGCAGACACATATACACGCAGACACACAGACACACAGATACGCAGACACGCAGACACATATACACGCAGACACATATACACGCAGACACACAGACACACATATTGTAATTTGTTAAATGAAACATTTAATCATCATATTTTATTTGAATCAGTGGTAAAGCTTTTATTTTGAAAGCCACTCTCTTTGATTCCGGTCTGGTTTTGTAACCTGTTGTCTCTTCACTCGGAAGGATCATCAGGTGGCCGTTCATTGTGCTCACACAAACTGATCCCAGAGCTGCCGGGGTCGGGTTTCAGCACCGCGGTCAGCTCCGAGCCCAGCCCCTCCCCCCCCCCCAGGCAGCAGAGCACCAACATATCAGCGTTTCCTCCTTTTCTCCCTCCCTGCGACCCCTCCCCCTTTATGTCGGCTCTCATGATAAATCCCTCCTATATATGTTCAACTAGCTGCTAGACTTGAAAGGCTTGGAAATCACGCCAACAACCAGACTCTCCGCTCTGATCTGTCCTGCTGAGATTGAGTCGTCTGACGGCAGTTTTCCCCCCTTGGAAAGCAGAGAAGATCCGCTCAGTCAGTGCGCGTCTCCCTCTGAGGCGGATCGGCAGCTGTTTTTCCTACTTTTGCAGTTTCACCTTCGTAGCAGGTAGTCTTTATTCTCCATCCAAGCCTCGGCAGCATGTTGGACCCGTCTTCCAGCGAGGAGGAAGGGGATGAAATACAGGAGGTGGAGCGCAAAGAGGTGGCGGCCCCGAAGAGCGCCGGAGGAGCCAGGCTGTCCCCGGGCCGAGCCTCTGACGGCGGCGCAGGGCTGCAGCCCCGCGGCGCCGTGAGACCCTCCAGCCCCAGCCCCTCGGTGGGCAGCGACAAAGAGAAAGAAGATCTGGAGAAGATGCAGAGAGAGGAAGAGGAGAGGAAAAAGAGACTCCAGCTGTATGTATTTGTGATGCGCTGCATCGCCTATCCGTTCAACGCAAAGCAACCTACTGATATGGCCAGGAGGCAGCAGAAGGTAAGATCAGTGTGGTACACGGGAAATAACCCTGACCTAACTTCAAAGCTTTTTGTAAATATCCTTCATCTATCATGTGTGGCAGGCTTCTCTAATATCCATGACAACTGTTGCTTCTGCAGGCGCAACATGTGCCTCTCTGTGGAATATTCAAGAACGCTAAATATAACTCGGTTTACTGAACCTTACAGTCAGAGAGGATTTCACATGTTACATTTAATGCACACCACTGGAGGATCTGATGCTACATTATTAGAGGAGGTGGTGGACTGTGATGCATGAAGTGCAGTCTGAGAAGAGAGTCACACTGCCTCGCAGAGAGAGAGGGGGGAGAGAGAGAGAGAGAGAGGGGGTGAGAGAGAGAGAGAGGGGGGGGGAGAGAGAGAGAGAGGGGGGGGGGAGAGAGGAGAGAGAAGAGAGAGAGAGAGAGGAGAGAGGGGGGGGAGAGCATGTAAATTGCCTCTGGGCTCAGAAGCTCCCTGCTCGTCTCTCAGAAAGACCTGTTGCTCCTCCTCGAGCAGCGTGTCCTCCAGCAGCATGTCCTCCTCCAGCAGCGTGTCCTCCAGCAGCGTGTCCTCCAGCAGCGTGTCCTCCAGCAGTGTGTCCTCCAGCAGCATGTCCTCCTCCAGCAGCGTGTCCTCCAGCAGCGTGTCCTCCAGCAGCGTGTCCTCCAGCAGCGTGTCCTCCAGCAGCATGTCCTCCTCCAGCAGCGTGTGTAGCAGCATGTCCTCCTCCAGCAGGGTGCCTGCAGAATGTGTCTTTATACAGCTATCAGCTAAACTCCCCTGAGGTACTTAATGTATTGGTTGATTCTGAACATGACCTTTTTAAACACATGACAGTGTTGTAGCAATATGTCTGAACTGGGGTTCTGAAGAGTTCTGTGAGTTTCCCTACGGCATGGCTCTGAAGGCTTCACTACGTTTGAAATGAACTTTGTTGGAAGGTAACCGTGTTTAGTGTCCTTAAGAGTCAAAGCTTACAGAAGGGGGATGTGATACTCATTAGCAACACGTCCTTGTTGTTACACAACTCATTCAGCCACTATAGTGCTCAAACTGTACTCAAAGGTGTGTTCACCCTCAGTCTAACGCAGCTGCGTATGCATGTAAGCTGTACGCAGGATACCCTGAGTGGCAGTTGTGTGATTCATGACATGTTTGTTTGGCCCAATGTGCACGAGATGGAACACTGAAACCCGTTCACTTCATCGAGGATGAATCCACCCTGGATTCTTCAAGGAAACCTTTATTCTCAGATGTCCCGACTGAAGTGATCAGAACACGTCTAAACGTACTCCCACAGACGGAGCTGGAATAGGGTTTTAGTGAAAAGGCACGTGTTAATGAAACACATCAATGAAACTTGAATACACTGCAAACGTTGTGTGAGCGTTTGTATTTGCTATCGTGTTGCTGTTGCTGAACGTGGCCACAATCTTCTTCACATTATCAATACCTTTCTCTGTTTGTTTACAATGGAGTTAAGCAAGTAAAACTAAGTTATCTTCAACAACTCAGGGTCACACACACTGAGCATTTATATACAAGTGATCATTTGGGGAGTAAAGTATTCCTTTTCATTTAACAATGAACAATTTTGAGCAAACAAGTTTTATTTGGTCACTCAACTATCTTCCCACGGAGACGCAGTAGCTTCATTTGAGGGCTAGTTTATTATTAAATATGAAATGTTCCTTACATTAATACATCAATAGTAATAATTCAATCATATAAAATATGTGCAGTTGCTTGCAACATGAGTTGAAAGCCAGCCAGTGTTGGTGTGCATGCACCTGTATGGACTACACTGGAAAGCATAGTCTCCACACTCCACAAATCACTCTTTACATGTCTCATGATCGTTGCCCCCCCCAACACACTCTCAGTCCCTAAGCGTCCAGGAGCGACGCTTGGTCAGTGTCCGTGGCGTGCAGTTGTGACGCTCCTAGGCTCCTTCAGCTTCATAAAGGGAATAGCTTTCAACTGATTGCAATGTATTCCCATCTGCGTCGGGATTTGACGCTCATGGAAGCACGGCATTCGTTTGTGTCGGCTGCCCTTAAAGGCAATGTGAGCGTCCATTCCCATTGGATAACGGAGAATTGTACACCCGGAAGTAAGTATTCCTCTTACTGTCGATTGATTTTACAGTGATATCTGCACTACTCATCGACTAAAAAACACCAGATTATCCAACATTGATTGGTTTAAATTGTGTACAATGCTTTTGTATTTTTCCCCTTCGATTCGGAGAAACAAATATTTTTTCGGAGTAAAGGATGGCAGAAGACACTACACTACCCAGAATCCCCAGCTATCGTTTGGACTAAGCCATGTGCTCTGTTTGACAAACCGCGTGATAGTCCTCAAGCTCTGTGATTGGAGAGTGTGCTCCGAGGGTTAAGCCGATTCTCGAACAGCACTTGAAATGGGATGGAACCACGGCAGACTGTCCAAAACTGGATTTGAACGGGTCCACCGCGTCCCCCCCTCCCCCACCCCGTCCCCAGAACTACTCATGCTGGCTATTCTGTTTCGCAACATGTTCTCTATGGCACGTCTCTACTGGGAGTTGTAGTTTTAAAAGACGTTTTCGTATTTCCAATAATAAGAAGTTGCCAGTATTAAACTGTGTACATCCCTGGAGGTTTAGGGGACAGGAAACACTCACATTTAAAACATATAATTTATAAATGGGTGAAAATTGCTTGTGCCCATTATAGGCAGTATTAATATATATACCCACATGCCAGCTAAGGTCAGAAGAGCTTTATTTAACAGCTGGTCTTATGTGTGTGACCCCTGTGATAACATTACATTACATTAATTGATAAGCCTGAAACATGCACTTGTCAAGGTTCAGAGGCACATTGTGCAAATATGGCAGTAGCCATCGATCAGCTTAAGATAAGATATACTTTATTGATCCCAAGTTGGAACATTTGCGTTACATCAGCATGTGTAAATCATTTAGTATAATCACACAAATTCTGTGTTTTATATTCAACAATTCTGTGTTCTTTATTTATTGATTGTTCAATACCTGACAAGGCCGGAGATGAAATATCTACATACATCTTATAAGAGTATAATACATTATGTATAATATCAGTTAAAATAAGTGCTTCAACATAGTTAACATTGCTGGAGGTATGCACAAATATTGATAGATGTCTTGTAGTGCACTATTGAGGAACCTGCGACCCAAGTTTTTCATTCAATGCAGAACTACACCACAGTTGTGTAGGCCTATATGATATGTCAATAAACCTTAGAACATCTTGAAATATTGAAAGGGATGTGCAAAATAGTGATTATATACAGTCTTTAATTAACTATTAGTAGAGAATAACGAGTAATGAATATACTTTATAGGGATCCTATTAATATCTAATAATAAAAATAATTAAATTCAATAACATGATTTAACCACCAGGTGTCCCTTTATATCAGCTGTGCACCTTTATGGTGTAAATACAGCCTATCTACCAATTGGATCAAATATAAAAGTCAGCCGAATTAGTGTTGATACTGCAAGGAGACGTATTGTGTGAAAAGAAATGTAAGATGTTGTTTAATGGCTGATATATTTATGATCCACTTCACGTTTTCATGAGGTCTTCTCATCAGGGCTCTATAAATACAGAACTACGGCAGATATGTAATATTTAATGCAGCCGAACCGTGTATTACAATGCCGGTATGTGATGACTTTCAAAGAGAAAAGCAAGCACACTCGGAATAAAGTATTATTTTATTTTTAAAAAATGTTTTCGGTCTGTTTCTGGTATTTGTTAATGACGATGTGCTGTGAGATGTGAGACTGGAATTGCACTGGGGAAAATAACGTAGGCTATCTTTTAGGGGTGTAACGGTATCCGTATTCGTCCCGTACCGTCACGGTTCGGACGTCACGGTTCGGCACATGCAGTCACACGGCGAATACGCCTTTTTTTACGAGTGGGAAAAAAGTAATTCAAGGCAGCATCCACTACACTATATATACTCCAGGGGGCGGTATTGCGCCTAAAAGCTGTTTGCCAGCCGCCCTTAAACAACAAATGAAGAACAAGAAGAAACACAACAACAAAACGAACAAAATACAAGAAGAAGAAAAGTTAGTATGGTGAGTTCAGATAACACACAGGAGCTAGAACCCACCTGCTTCTTTTAAATCAGCTGTGTGGGAACATTTCGGGTTCCCTGTGGACTACAATAACGATGAGGTGTGCGAGTGGTGGATCGGAAGAGGACGGTGTGTCGGCGTTGTTCTACAGCGGTGCGGTATGCTAATGGTAACACACGCCAAACATGCTAAATCATATCAGAAGGCATCACCCAGATTTGCCAATCACCAGAGCCCGGAAAAAGACAACAGCTGTTCAATAGCTGATCCCCGCTGTTTTTAAGAAGCCAATAGACATGAGAGCCGAGAGACCAAAAATAAATAACGGAAGCTTTTGGCATATGTTTTTCAACGACTTTGCACTCTTGAAACACTTTCTTATTATTTATGATGTAATATTTTCAAGACATCCTTTTTAGTTTTACAGCTTGATGAAACCTTTTTGTTTGACATCAGCCATTATAGATAATATGGCCATCTGAGTATACTGTGTATGGATTGTTTTGAACTGTTTAATACAGTTAATTATTCAAAATGTCAGAGTTCTTTATTTTTAAACTGAAACTTGCGCTACTGTTCAAACATAAATAACAACAAACCTGGAATTATGCATTTGGGACTTTTTTTTGCTTTTTTGTTGTACCGAACCGTGATCTCCAGACCGAGGTACGAACCGAACCGTGACTTCTGTGAACCGTTACACCCCTACTATCTTTAGATGCGGATTTTGTTAAACTAATATGTTTAGGCTGTGGACCAACACTATACATTGACGGGGAAGGGGGTAGCAATAAAGATAACACCATTAAACAGTTACACAACATAACAGAAATAATATCGATAGCAGCGTCCCTAGCAACCACCTTGGTAACAATGAAAACGTTCTATGGACGCAATTTCCTGAAGTAATCTTCGTAATAACTAGAAAACTAAAGATCATGTATATCCACTGCACACATAATCTGAAATAACAACTCATATTCTTCGCATCAAATGACATCAAAACGCATTTTAATGGCCAAACTAGCTTTAAAATAGGCATTTTCCACCGAGAATAAAACGAAGTTCGGCCATGTTTTCTTTTTCTGCAGGGAGAAATTTGAAGATCACGTGACATAGACGCCAGCCATCGGAATGAATGGTGAAAAAAACGGGGTTTGTCAAACAGAGCACATGGTGTAGTCCAAACGATAGCTGGGGATTCTGGGTAGTGTAGTGTCTTCTGCTATCCTTTACTCTGAAAAAATATTTGTTTCTCCGAATCGAAGGCGAAAATACAAAAGCATTGCACACAATTTAAACCAATCAATGTTGTGTAATCAACAAGGATAATCTGGTGTTTTTTAGTCGATGAGTAGTGCAGATATCACTGTAAAATCAATCGACAGTAAGAGGAATACTTACTTCCGGGTGTACAATTCTCCGTTATCCAATGGGAATGGACGCTCACATTGCCTTTAAGGGCAGCCGACACAAACGAATGCCATGCTTCCATGAGCGTCAAATCCCGATGCAGATGGGAATACATTGCAATCAGTTGAAAGCTATTTGCGTCCCTTTATGAAGCTGAAGGAGCCTAGGAGCGTCACAACTGGACGCCACGGACCGTGACCAAACGTCGCTCCTGGACGCTTAGGGAGTGAGAGTGTGTTGCCCAGCCACTCTGTGATCTCAACACGGCCCATTCCCCTTTTATTTGTTTCCATCTTAACAAACAGAGAACCATTTGTTAAGCTTACTGATAGGTGCATATGCTGTTAGTTGTTGAGGTTGAAACAATGATGATGATGATGATGATGATGATGATGATGATGATGATGATGATGATGATGATGATGATGATGATGATGATGATGACACATTAGTGGCTTTCATTCATTCTCTGTTATTCATCACTCACAAAAGAGGAAAGTGAATGATATTGGAAAGAAGGACACAGACATGTTTCTCAGAGTTCAGAGAACATTATAAGCTCTGGGATGCAAGCCATTCAGAGACGTTCAGTCTCAGTGTGAGAATCAGTCTGCACTACAGTGGAAATGTAGGTAGTCAGAGAATCAAAGTCTAATTTGACATTCTGTGTTTGGATCACACTTTGGAGCTCATACTCCTTCTCAGACACATTTGCCAGTCAGCTGGGAGGTGGGTGGTTCGGCACCGGGCTGAAGATGCTGTGGCTGAACAGAGAGGGAGCCATGGCTGTTCCCTTCATGTTCAAACATTTGTTTACAACAGTTTTTAGGACCTCAAACGTGTTGCCCAAACATGGTAAAGCTGCCTCATGATTTCTGCATCATACCTGATATATATAGTTATGATGTTTCCAAAATATAAGTAAAAAGAAAAAGTAGAATCAGAACCTGAAATAACATTGAGTTTAACCACAAAAGATGATTCTATATTAGGCAGGATGATTGAAACCATCACATATTTTGTTTAATACATTTGTGTTTTTGACTATTTTCTAATTTAAATATCACTTGACACCGCTTTCACTTAACTCAGAACATTGTGTGGGTATGAGGTGATTGTTTATCTACACTTGTTTGTAAAAGGGTCTTCATACGATGCTCTGAGGCTTAATGTGAATGACGAACGTGGGAGATTTCTCCTAAGCAGTAAAGTTGGCTGTAAAAGTGACACAAACTGAAACAATGAGCTTTCACACTACACACACATTCCAGCCATAGTTCATACTATATTAGACATAACGTGCAGCTAACCAATCATTATTGCCAAAGGAACCCCCACAGTGTCGGAATCACCCTGAAGGGATGCACATTATCCTGCTTATTGCACAGACACTTATTAGATAAATATATTATTTGACACAACATGTTGATTTAAACATGATTTTAGTGAAATGAAATAGAGAGAAGAGAAGGGGAACTGAGGAGAGAGGAGGGGAAGCAGCAGGCGGTTAGAGAAATGAGAACTCCTCTCTGAGCGGTCATTTTAAAGAGACGTCCATTAATGATGACAGGAGGCACAGCAGCCTCTGTCTGATGGACACATGTGTTCATGACCACTTCTATATCTACTTTGATTCATTCACAGGGCGGTATAATGAGACAATAACATGCTACAGATGCGGACACACACATATATATATATATATGTGTATATATATATATGTATATATTTATATAAATATATACAATTTCAGAATCAAACAGAGCACTCTCATAATAACGTAACACTATCAGAGACTGGATATATCCCCCCTCTCTCTGGTCGCTACAATGAGGAAAATAAATTACGGGCCAAAAGTTTTATCTACAATTATTAAAAGTAAGCAGAGGACACCAAACCAACTGAGACCTGTCTGTCCCGCCGCATCTACGCACACACTGTACCACACACACCTACAGTGTCACGATCTGTCTGTGTTGTGTTTTGTCTTTTTCTGTCTTTGGTTTCATGTTTTATTTTGAAAAGTCTTCACCCCCTGTCCTGTTGCTTTCTGTCTGTGTTCCCTCCTACCTGATTACCTGATTGTGTTCACCTGGTGCCCCTGTGTGTTCTCCTCCCTCCTCACCTGTGTCTTGTTTGTGTGATTAGTCTTGTGTGTATTTAAGTTCTGGTGTTTCTGTCTCTCATTGTTGGTTCATTGTTTGTCGTTGACTGTGTTCACGAAGTAGTGTTCTGTTTTGTTCCTTAAATCCTTGAAATAAAGGTATTTTTTCTAGTGATGGCGAGATGAAGCCTTATGAAGCTTTGAAGCTTTCCAGCCAATTGGTTTGCAAAAGGGTTCATCTCATGAGGCTTCATCATGGGCTTCATTTGAACACAAACCCCCCTGTTGGTCAAAGTGTGTAAAACAGGCAGATTGGACATCTCAACAGTGTGCTCTATCTCATACCGAGTTCCCAATGAGTAAAGCCTTAGAATAACTCTAAACAACGAACAGAAAATCATATTTTCATGTTAACAATATTGTATTTATTCCAGTTTAATGATTGTGATTGAAAAGCCCAAGGAGGCTGGTAAACATTGCAAAGAGGGATTTGTATCCTTAATAATATTCATAAACTTAACCATGTTGTAGCCTGAGAAAGGCTAAACCATATCAAAGAATACATTTATTAACTACATTATCTCATTTAGCTGTAGCTTTTATAAACAACAAAAAAGACGTATTGACGAGTCGTTGAACCAGGGACCCTGCGGTCATGAGTCAACTGCTTTCCAGCTGAGCCGCAGCACACACGCTAAAGCTCCCTGAAAACACTGCAAGATATGTATTTCTGTATTTATTGATGTTTTTATTCCTACATGTATTTATGCTTGTATCTATTTATTATGACATGTTCCGACCTCTATATGAGTGAGGGTCTGAGCTCTTTTAATTACATCGTGTCACCAGCGGGCCCGGGTACAGGAGGGGTAATATGGTTCTTATTATACATCCATGGGTATTATGAGCATTGTGGTTCAACGGTTCAACCGATCTGAAGCACTTTCTGAAGCAGTCACGTGGTATCGACAGGCAGCGAGGCTTCGTTTGTCATCGATGACGTCACTGGCCCAAAACGATACAAGCCTCGATACATGCTTCACAAAAAGCTTCGGGGATTACTCGACACACGCTCCGAAGCCTCGGCGCAATACGTAACATCACTAATTTGTTCTGTTTATTCTGCATTTGGGTCCTGCCTGCTTCACTCACCCTAACAGAATGAACCAACGACAAATGGACCCAGCAGATGATCCATTTGAGGTAGAATTACAACATTTTATTTGGCTTGCTGCTTTGATTGGTGGAAGGGAGCGTCCAGTGTTCGACAGATGAGGGCCCTCGGGCCCGGCTCCCTGACTCTTCCAGCCGCTGCCTTCGCCCTCATGCCCGGCCCCCTGAGTTCGCCCGCTGTGGCCTTCGCCCCTTTGTGAACTCTACCTGGCCCCCGGGACGTCCGCCGGAGATCCCTTCCGGGCCGTCCGCTGTGCTCCTGGGTTGTCAGTCCAAACCCGTCCTCCAGACCCCCTCCACCCACCCTGGTGGCCCACATTTTGTAGACCTCACAGCTGTTCTCACTGTAAAGATCGCGTTGCAATGAAAGCAGTTAAAAAAAAAAAAATCCAGGGGATGCATGCAGAGCTGTGATTGGCTGAGATAAGTCCGGCCGTGCGTCACGACTCTTTAAAACATCTCTGTTCCCGGAAATGCATCCACGAAGGAGCCGTGGAGGATCCATCAGTGTATCCTCGGTTAGAGCTCCTCCAGAGAGCCTCCTCGATGCTCGATCCTCGGTCCTCGAAGTGCATTTAGAGAAATTAGATGTCCTCCAACATGGCGCGCTGAAATTCATTTCCGGGTCACTACCGGAGGACCGAGGAGTCGAGGAGGGGGAATTAGTGAAATGAGAAAGGGCCAGGGTGTTTCTCAATGTCAAGGAAAGATGCTCCAGAGCCACTATTTCAAGGATGCTACGTCATCGAGTCCCGCCGAAGGACTGTTCCAATGTCCGGCATGCTCCTTGTAATTCTACCGAGCCCGGCGTGCTTCGTAGAGAGAAATTTCGAGGCTGCACATGTGTATCCTCCGTGGTATTACAATCCCCACAATGCTTTGCGCACGGACCAATTTCCAAATCTTTGGCGGAAATCGTGCTCCATTTAAGGCAGGGCCTCGCATATGACCAGTGATGTACCTGAACGCGTTCAATGAACGATCGTTCATGAACGCGTTCATATTTTGGGCGAACGTGAACTGAACGTACTGTATTTCCGCTAGATGAACGTAATTGAGAACGCGTTCATTCTCAGCGCTGTATAACGGCGTTCAAACGTGCGTTCATTCTCAGCACTGTATTATAACGGCGTTCAAAAGTGTGCCAGATTTCATATGCCTTTCAGCCGAAAACCCAGTTAAAACACACCGTAAACAGGCTTCAAAATAATGCGGAAAACCACCCAATCTGGCAACAGCAAGCTGCCTGTGACGCGTACGCGCCTGTCACCCCTGGCTGTCGCACTAAAATATAAATATACTAAATATATCAGACTCCTCACAACAAACAATGTGGAACCACGGAACCGGCGAGCATTGAATGAATGAATGAATGAATGAATGAATTAGTATGGACGAAGCCGAGAGCAGCTGCAGCAGCACTCGCTCAGAGTGAGACTCTACGGCAGGGGTGGGGAACCTCCGGCCGTATACGGCCCGCGAGACAATTTGGTACGGCCCTCGAGGTAATTTATAAACACACGCAAAAAATAAAAAAATGAAAGAAATCTAGACCGCAAAAAAATTAAACAAGCGAGTACCTGTTTTTCCTGGCCAAGGTCAGGGTCCTTGAACACAACACGAGCCTAACGTGTCATCACGTGGTATATGTCTCGACTGACAGGGGTGCAGTTCTGACGGAGAGCACCAGAACGCCACTCCAGCACTTCAGAAATTGCAGTACCGATAAGTCCGTACACATGCCACAGTTTCTGCGTGTCTGTGTCTTTAGTTGTAAGCCCAGTGGCGATCTGCTCATCTGTCATACAGTCAATAACTGTGTTGTTGTCATTAGCATCTGGTTAGCTAGCTATGCTAACGAATATAAGAAGCTTTGTCTACAACCAGTGAGGTAAAGGCACATCTTTATATGATCATTATAGTTATAAAAAAATAAGAGAATAAAGTAAACAGGTATAAAATACTATAAGACAGTTATTAATAAAGAAGAATACAGTTTGAAAGGGGAGTGATTTGTCAAATATCCATAAATTAAAAGAAAATCTGCTTACAGTTGTGTTTGGGTGTTGAGAGATGTGTCCATAGATCTCCTAATGTTGCTCTCAAAGTGCAACACATCTTGCCAGGGGAGCATGCCCCCCGGACCCCTCTAGAGGAGGTTAGGTCCCCCCCACTTAAACCATGTTCACATGGATAGGAAACTAAATACATTTGCACACATCTTGTGTCCATAAATTATCTTTCTGTTTAGGTGGTCACGCCACACCCTGCACGTGCATGCATACGCGAGTCATGGTGAGATATCTGGATTAGGAGGTTGCTTTTTCTTTGCACAGAATGAAATGAATGAGCTGTGATTTTAGTTTTTTTAAGCAGAGGTCAATAACTTGTACGGCCCTCTGAGGATATTGTAAAAATTGAAATGGCCCATTAACATCGTACAGGAGACAAATAATAGCTCGCAGCAACTTATTGAAAAAAGAACTATGAACTATAAATTAGTTCATTTTTGAAACCATGAACTTTAGTTCAAAATTTTGAATTATGAACTATGAACTGAACTAGTTCATTTTAAAATATGTGAACTGTGAACTGAACTAGTTCATGTAGAAAGTGAACTTTCCCAACACTGCATATGACGCACACCTGCACACCTGTTAGCCTGTTCCACAATTCTTCGTTTCCCGAGGCTAGGAAGGATTCTTGCCTCACTTCTGAAGGAAGTGACTCGGAACACATGTCCTACCAAGGAAGCGTCCTCGACATTGAGAAACACCCTCAGTTTAGCTTCGGAACCTTCCTAACGGAGTGAAATGGGACCAATCTGGTTCAATAAAGGTTTGAAATGAAATGACCCGGAAGTCCCTCAGTGGCAGCCATGATAAGTGCCGTTCGAATTCTCTAGATCAGTGGTTCCCAAACGGTGTGCCGCGGCACACTGGTGTGCCATGAGGCAAGTCCGGGTGTGCTGTGGGATTTTGTGACAACCATACGTTATTATTGCAATATACAACTACACAAAAATAATTATTTTTTAATTTACTATATCAGTACTTTGTAGGTTTATATGTACGTAATCTGCGCGACTTGCACGTCCACATCTCCACGTGCAGTGCTGCATAAACATGGCTGAGTCAGCGATAATTCTCGAGGGGTGGAGGTATGCCCATTATTTTGAGTTCATCTGAAGAATAGACAGGAATGTGACGGTGAGGTGCAAACTGTGTCCAGGCCAGAAGCTGTTATCCACTGCTGTGAACACCACGTCAAACCTCAACAAGCACCTGCAAAGAAAACATGCTAAGGTGGAGCTACCGCACACGCTATTTGTTGTTTGTTTATATCACAGTCTGTTCTTCTTCTCTGTTTTCCGGTTGTTGCCTGTTTTTAATGACGAATACACACTACCGCCACCTGCTGGTAAGGAGAGTTATTGCCACTCACGCATGCGCAGTTCGTACGTGCTCGGCTGAAGTCTTTGTGGTGTCTGGTTCCAGTGCAACACATGGCCAACACGCAGGAGAACACGCCGACGCAACAGCGTGAGCAGAGATAGACTGCGCAAAATATACAGATAGCAGGAAACAGAGGACAGCCACGGTCAGATAGCAGGAGACAGAGGACAGCCACGGTCAGATAGCAGGAGACAGAGGACAGCCACGGTCAGATAGCAGGAGACAGAGGACAGCCACGGTCAGATAGCAGGAGACAGAGGACAGCCACGGTCAGATAGCAGGAGACAGATAGGAAAACATTCAGGATCTGGATCAGTCTTATGCGACAATGGAAACTGAACTAAAGAGAACATTTGAAACTTTAGCAGTCTGCGTGAGCGGGCCGGCCCGGCGATTAAAGTAACGAGTAAAGTAACGAGTAAAGTAACGAGTTACTTTATGTAGAGAGTAACGAAGTAGTGTAATATATTACTTTTTTTTAAAAGTAATATGTAATATATTACTTTTTTTTAGTAACGACCCCATCTCTGCTGAAATGTTACATTTATAATTTGTAGTTCAGGACCATGGACAATGCAGCTTCCTTGCATTGACAGTTCTCTGTGCTGAATTTCCTTTGTCTCATTTTTAATGTTGTGACCTGTCTGGTTTATATGAGTGTGTTGCTGCTTTGATGAAGCCTAATTTGATAACGTTTCAAATTAATTTCTGAAATATTTCGTTAATAAATATTTCATGAGTAATATAGTTGTCTTTGTCACATTTTATTTGGCATTAGTAAATAATGATGCACATTTACAGATATTTTACATGATATGAGTGATACCACGTGTTATAAGGGCTATTTTGCACAATAGGTGTGCCTTGAGATTTTTACTTGTCCTTTGGTGTGCCTTGGGCACAACAAGTTTGGGAACCACTGCTCTAGATGATAGGAAAGGAGGTTTCAAACTTCCTTTATAACTTCCTTTAGCTTAGGAATCACTGGACCTCCCTAACCGAAAGGAGAGGAGAAAATGCTGCCCCACAATGCCTTGCAGCCGCAACATTTGCCGTCACTCAACAGTCGTCCGTTCATGGAAACAAACGATTATGACGGAGAAATTATATCATGAAAGTTGCGGTGCTTATTAAGCATTTTAAAACGTATGTGGTAAGTTGCCAAAGTGCTTTGTTCTGAACGTTCATCAGTATTATAATCAAAGAGAAATATGAACATTAGTTTTTACTGAAATGATCAAATAAAGTCAACATTTCACAGTCTTCACTGAGCTGTGTGGAGTTTGTTCAACTTCTAAAATATATTTGAATGGTGATATACACAGTGATAGATGTTAAGGACTAACGTTTATAATAAATACATTTGTATTGATTTTAAGATCTTTTCATACAATCATACGTATTGGGATTCATGTGGATTAATACGTGTGGACCGGAGGGTGACGAGCATAAATGTCACTTTACTTTTTTATTTCAATTGAAGAATTTATGTTTATCTGTTGTCCACGTTCATAAAGTATAAAACAACCCCATCAGAGCACGGGGCAAAGTCTCTAGATGCGTCCGCCGTTCTTATTCTACATCATGTAGTCCACTGTATAGAAAACTGTCGTTTCCCCACAGCAGCAGACGCACATTAATGATGACCGCTGGCACATCATAAATACGTTGGATAGTGAAAGTGCAGTCGGATTCTCAAAGTCCTTTTGAATTCTCCTATCCACTATTCCTTAACCCTGTGACATTTCACACAGAGGTCAAGGAATAGACGATAGGAATATAGGGGCTGATTTTTGGACTGTTCGACTGCAGCCATCGTCTCTCTTCTTCTGCTGTTCCCTTTAGTGTTTACTTCATATCTCTCTTCTTCTGCTGTTCCATTTAGTGTTTACCTCCTGTCTCTTTTCTTCTGCTGATTTATATGTCGTCCAGCACTCTGTTTTGTAACCTCTTTCTCTATGTTTTGTTGTTTTAGTTATCTTTTTATTTTCTTTACTGGGGACTCTTCAGATATCATGAATTCCTTTTTTTTGCTGATTAGACAGCATGATTATTGCACAGGTGTGCCTTAGGCTGGCCACAATAAAAGGCCACTCTGAAACGTGCAGTTTTGCTTTATTGGGGGGGGGGGTCTGGGGGGGTCCGAAAACCAGTCAGTATCTGGTGTGAGGGGTAGGGTAATGTTGTGAATCGAGTGGCCCATGGTGGTGGTGGGGTTATGGTATGGGCAGGCGTATGTTATGGACGACGAACACAGAAAAGATGGCCTTAACATGACCCAGCGGTCTAGTAGTTCATAAAAAACAATAATATCAAAACAAAATGTTACTACTAACTTTATTGTGAAATTCAAACTGAACGGTAAAAGAATAGTTTCCGGTCTATTCTGAGCCCGATCTCTGTAGATAAATAAAGAACTACGACAGATGTGTAATATATTTAATGCAGCCGAACCATTTATTACAATGCATTCATGTGATGACTTTCAAAGAGTAAAGCAAGCACTGCTGAATAAAGTATGATTTTATCTTTTACGAAACGGTTTTTTTCATATGGAATGCAGTTGGAGGTCACCCAATCAAAGAGCTTGAGAACTAATCACGGGGTTTGTCAAACAGAGCACATGGTGTAGTCCTAAACGATAGCTGGGGATTCTGGGTAGTGTAGTGTCTTCTGCCATCCTTTACTCCGGAAAAATATTTGTTTCTCCGAATCGAAGGGGAAAAATACAAAAGCATTGCACACAATTTAAACCAATCAATGTTGTGTAATTAACAAGGATAATCTGGTGTTTTTTAGTCGATGAGTAGTGCAGATATCACTGTAAAATCAATCGACAGTAAGAGGAATACTTACTTCCGGGTGTACAATTCTCCGTTATCCAATGAGAATGGACGCTCACATTGCCTTTAAGGGCAGCCGACACAAACGAATGCCGTGCTTCCATGAGCGTCAAATACCGACGCAGATGGGAATACATTGCAATCAGTTGAAAGCTATTTGCGTCCCTTTATGACGCTGAAGGAGCCGAGGAGCGTCTCAACTGCACGCCACGGGACCCTGACCAAACGTTGCTCCTGGACGCTTATGGAGTGAGAGTGTGTTGTGTGAAGAGGAGACGAAAGTGGTGCAGTGACGAGTCCTAAAACCGCACGGGTTCCCTCCACAAAAAAGCAATGACATTTCTCCATAGGATTTTAGAAAATAGCTCGAAGTAAGATCTGTGGGAAACGTACCTGTTAGATAAATTCACGTTTTGTTCAGCCGGATAATATCCACCTGTCTACCCTACTTTTATCATTTTCGAATCATAAATCTATCGATTAGATTTATGATAGACTTTTGAAACTACAAGAAGATAAGGAGGACTTTTACAAAAAAGTAATAGAGATTTTTGTCCAGAAGGATAGGCAAATGGACTTAATCTTCAAGTCAAGACCACCATTTTTATTGAAAATGGGATCTTACTAAGAGAGAACAATTCAATATTTACATGATAAAATTACATTTTTTGGGTATCCTTTTGTTGAACTGTCCGTTTAAAATTAATCGAAGCATTAGACTAAAGAGGCTTTTGAAAATAATATTATATTTTGATTTAGGTCAAAATATAATATTTGTAAACCTGAAGAGTCAGTGCCAGTGCCTCACCAGCATGAACCTCACTGCAGAAGCTTATATATAGACATCTAATTTTGTGCCCCACCACTTTTGAACATATAAAAACGCCACTGCTCATACCCCTCTATTTCAGCCCTGTTACTAAAGTGCTGATTCTGGCCACACCCATTTGGAGCTGTTGCTGGCCACACCCCTTTGGAGCGTCCCGTCACTACCCGATCTGCCGCCCTGTTCTATCTGCAGTGCGCATGTGCGAGATGGTCCGCCATATTGGACAACTCTGTACGGCAACGCAAGTGGCGTTTGGCAAAGCACAAAAAGAAAACTCGAGAGAGTTATTGTTATCACAACGTGACTTCACTATTATTTAACAACTCTTTTTATTGGGTTATTTTATTTGGGGTTAAGTACATTGTCAGAATAAGTGAGAAATTGATTTAACTTCTGTTCTATTTCGTCCCTACTGACCGCCAGAGGCGGTGCTTTAGCATTGGATATGTCCATCGCAGGCATGCGCAGTTCGAGTACCTAATAACAACAAAGTCACCTGTGATCCACGTCACGTGATGTCAGGGATCCAGCTGTGCGCTCTCCTGCCCGTCTGCACGCAGGGAGCTGCTGTTCCCCCTCAGGAGCCAAGCCTGGAGAGGTTGGCCCAGAGTGGGTAACGCCCCTACCCTGCTTCCTGAGACAGCGCTCCCCAGACCTGAGGAATAGCCCAGGGCTGGCCCACCATCATCCGTGTTACCCCGTGTACCACGGCACCAGACGGCGATCTGGGGCCACTAGGATGACTGACAGCTGCTCCCGCCTCACCCTATCCAGAAGGGGGGGGATAAGGTGCAGCGGTGGAAAGGCGTAAAGCAGCTTCCTTGGCCATGGCTCGTGTGCAAATGCGTCGACCCCCAAGGGCGGATTGTCCCACCGGGCCAGGGAGAACCACAGGGCACAGTGGCTGTTGCGCCGATTGGCGAACAGGTCCACCTCTGCTCTCCCGAACTCAGTCCAGAACTGCTTCACCACCTCCGGGTGAAGCCTCCACTCGTCTGGCAGGGGTCCGCCTCTTGACATGAGGTCGGCCCCCCCGTTCTCCCGTCCCGGGATGTGCAGGGCCCTTAGAGACAACACAATCTGTGAAGCCCACAACCACAGGTTCTCTGCCGCTGTCAACAAGGCTATTGAGCGGACTCCGCCCTGCCTGTTGATGTACGACATGTGTGTGGTTGTCGCTCCTCACTAGCACATGTTTGCCCTGTATTAAGGGTGTGAAGTGCTGTAGGACCAGCATCAGTGCTTGCAGCTCCAGGAGGTTGCTGTGCCGAGCCTCTGTCAGAGGCCAGCAACCACCTACAGCTCTCTCTAGGCACGTCCCCCCCATCCTGTCACTGAAGTGTCTGTGGAGACTGTGATATAGGAGGTCACTTGCCCCAGTGGAGCTCCCCTCCGCAGATTCTCTGGGGACCCCCAGAATCGGAGGTTGCTCTCTACTGAGGGGGGGATGATCACCAGACGTTGTTTGTGTCTTGAGATCTAGCCGAAGGCCGGTAAGCCACCTCTGTATGCGACGTGCATGCAGAAGTCCGAGTGGCACTACGGAGTGAGCAGCCATCATGAGACCCAAAGTCTGCATGATGATCAAAGCTGTCACCGTCGCCCCCTGACGCAGCCTGCAGACTGCCCGCAGCAGGGATGCCTGTCTGCTTTCTGTCAGGGTGGCACGCAGTCTGCCTGCATCGAGCATCACCCCCAGATATTCTACCTGCTGGTGAGGTATGGGGGAGCTCTTCTTCCAATTGACCGCAACTCTTTTTCAACCCAACTTGGTTAGGTGTAGGATCAATTGGGCTGTGTGAAACATTCCCTGGACCTGGCCATGACTATGAGGTCTCCCAGATCAAAGAACACCCTCATGTCATGGTCCCACAGCGGTTGCAGCGCCGTAGCGTGTGTGGGGATAGGGAGTAGCTGAACGTCAGTCTGTTGTACTCGTAGGCTACCCCCTGGAAGGCAAAACGCAAATACTTTCTGTGTTTTGGAGCAATTTCGCCATGAAAGTAAGCGTTCTTCAGATCGATGGTTGTGAACCAATCGCCTGACTGCACCAGTCCCAGTAACTGTTTCATAGTTAACATATGGAACGTCTTGCATGCAATGTGCTGGTGCAGGCATTTGAAGATCCAGAATGGGCCTGAATTCTCCTGTCTTCTTGGGAACCAGGAAGTACAGGGAATAGTGCTCCTTCTCTCTGACTTGAGAGTGCACATGCCGAGAGGAAACCTATCTCCTCCTGGGATGACATATTTGCCTCTCTCATGCCTCTGAACGGAGGAGGGATGCTGCAAAACTGGAGTGAATAACCCAGTCTCAGTGTCCTGTCCGTCCGCCCTGTTAATACACTACTGATTTTCCATTCCCCATAACATTGTGTTAGGGGATGTGCAATCAGCTGCGGAGCCGCAGCTATGAGGCTGTGGTACTCTCTGGTGGCCCACTCCGCCGCCAAACCCTCCATAAAAGGAAGTTTGACCCATGGGGGGCTGACACAGAAAGGGCCGTTTTTCTATAATGCAGTTTCCACTCAGAGAACAAAATGGCCGATTTTTCACTGAGGTCCCTGAACACACCACGTCAAGCACCAGAGCGCGCACTCCGCCATAATGCTGTTTTCTCTCATGCCCCTTTCACGCCAGCGCTTTTTCAGCTCCGGCTCGGAGCTGGAGCCTGAAAAGCACCGTTTTTTCCTCTTCACACCGCAGCGGCGCCGGCTCTTAGCTCCGGAATCGGGTTCACTTCCAGCTCCAAAAAATTGTCGGTCCAGAGGCAAGAGCTTCGGAGCTAAGAGCTGGCGTCGCTTACGTCTCTCTTACGTCGAGGCGTGCAGGAAACTAAACCCACCTCCCCTGAACATGTATCGACTGTCATGCCTGCTTACAAGCAATAGTGCCTATAAACACACTTTATAAAGTCAGGCAACACTAACCAGGCTTCGTGTGATTCTGTTTAGTTGTACCTTACTTTGACCATCCGTTCACTGTTATCGATCATTGTGGAGAGAGGCAGACGTGTTGTTTTGTATTATTGCAACTATCGGATGCAAGTAGTCAGTTTAGCTTCGGTTGATATGCCAACATCACCCGTTTGATACCAGAGAAACTTTCATAACAGTGTTAATTCAGACTGACACACATTCACTTAGGCTAAGGGGAACTGGGGATATGCATCAGCTGCTTGTGTGAGTCGGACAGTGAATACTTTAGAGCGGCCGCTGCAGTGTGAGCTAACCGGGAGCTAACGGGAGAATAAACTCCAGTGGAAGAGCAGCACTGCAGCGGTCGGTAAATGCTGCAGAAACACATTAATAAACATTATAAAACGGACAAGTCAAATCAAGCAATCTGATTGGTTCTTAGCCGTGATATACTGAGCGTATACCACGGGTAGAATTGTAAGTTACTTTTCACATCAAGTCAGTATCACTCCGCGTCTGAGAAAAACAGTATACCGTTGGGCTGAAAAGCAAACTGCTTTTCATACTGGAACAAGAAAGCAGCGGAGAAGTAACGGGGCAGAAACCCTCCTTTTTACGCAGCGGTCCAGACATAGACATCAAACGGAAAAACATACAGTGGGCAGTTCCTTTGGCATTAGGGCAGGGATATCTAGATACTTTCCATGGTTTGACAATGAGTTGTGCTACTTTTAAAGCAAGCAACGATGTTTTCAAATCTGTAATCAAAGAGGTCCGCAAAAACACTATCGGCCAATCAGATTGCTTGATTTGACTTGTCAGTTTTATAAATATATTTACATTTCTTCCGTTACGGAACAAACTTACAAAGCATAAGATGGAAACATTTAAGATTAACTTGGACCTCCGGGGGGGTCTTACTATGGAGGAGTGGATTGAGCAGTGCCTATCTCCAGAAAAAAAGCACCTAAACGACGACATGCAGAGCTACGTGAAGAGCAGGTAGACCAACTGAAAAAGTAGCACCATTCAAAAGCTTTCTGATGCGGGTCTTGAAACAAAGCAGAGAAATTATGACCGTTAGTGGCCACAGGTGCGAAAGCTCTCTCGAGGAGAGCTACTGTAAGCCGAATCTCGGGGACCGGAGAAAGTGGAGCAATATTCTCACCACGCCGAGCAACAGCCTAGAACAACCTCAACAAGTAACCACGTAAGCCATGCTACTGATGCTGGATAGGTTTTCAGTGGCTGCACAATAAACGGCAACATACAAATGAATGTAAATAAATAGCCAAATAATGGATCAACGCTCTCTGTCTAATATGTTCGCTAGCTGTTAGTGTTGTTGCATAGCAACCACGTCGCACTATGTTTCGCGCAGAAGGCAACGGAGGGACTATTTTATTTTGAACATCATTATTTACGAATAAAAACTATTTAAATTAGAGTGTGTATTTTTTTCCCATATTGCCACACTTGGTAACCGTTTTATAAAAGCAATAGCTCACTTCAGGCCGTGATATGTGCTCATTATATCACAGCTAAGGGAGTTGTCGACCCTCCGCTTCGCGTCGGGCCGAACCACGCCCCTTAGCTGTGATATAATGAGCATATACCACGGCCTGTCGGGAGCTATTGCTTAAATGAACCACGGCACTCTGGAGCAAAGTATAAGGTTGGAGAAGTCGTTATTCAATTTATTCTGGCTTCGTGTGATTAAAAGCAACACGATCATCGACCCGACGCAGTTCCCCGTTGTTGTTGTTGTTGTTGTGAGCGCCGTAATGGCTGCCGTTGGGGAGCAAATCAGCGATGTAAACGGTGACGTCATGACGCAGCAGGGGCAGCTCTGCGGCGCCAGTGGGCGGTGTGAACAGAGCGGGAGCTGAAAAGGGAAACCGGAGCTGAACCAGAAAAGCTCCCTCTTGGAGCTAGAAACTGAAAAGTGCTGATGTGAAAGGCGCATCAGAGAGAAAGAGGCATTAATCTGAGCTTCTTCTGTCCATGAACGCACCGCGGCCCGCTCTGGGGGGGGGGGTCGTCATAATGCCGTCTCTTTGAAACGGACATTATGGGGAAATGTTGAATGTGGAGAGAGATGACTCTTACTCTGGGATAAATGCCATAGTTTTTACTAAATGCATTTTTCACACACACATCACTCTAGACTAGGGTTACGAATACATAACCACCGTCATGCAACAGGGCCTCTTTTCGACTTCCTGTTGAAAGGAAACCTATCTCCTCACAGGATGATAGATTTGACTCTCTATTGCCCCTGAAGGGAGGAGGGACGCTGCAAAGCTTGAGTGAGTAACCCAGTCTCGGTGTCCTGCCCCTCTACTCTGTCAGTACACAGCTTTTGTGGGACTTCCATTCCCCACAAAACTGTGTTCAGGGGACATGCCAGCAGCTGTGGAGCCAAAGCTAAGAAGCTGTAGTATTCTCCGCTGCCAAACCTTTCCATAAGAAGGGAGTTTTTGGCATGGGGGCTGACACAGAAATGGGCCGATTTTCTACTGAAGTCCTTGAACGCACCGCGGCACGCTCCCGTGGGGCCGCGGCTCTGTCCTAATGCCGTTACTTTGAAACGGACACTATGGTGAAAAGTGGAAATGTGGAGAGAGATGACTCTTACTCTGGGATAAATGCAATCGTTTTCACCAACCCAGTCTCACAAAAAAACGTGTAATAACTACGTTGGTCCACAACGTAGGACATAGTATTTCTACGAAAACGCCTCTGAAATTGTAAAATGCCTACGTTTTTTTTCACCATTCATTCCAATGGCTGGCGTCTATGTCACGTGATCTTCACATTTCTCCCTGCAGAAAAAAAAAAAAAACATGGCCGAACTTCGTTTTATTCTCGGTGTAAAATGCCTATTTAAAGTTACTTTGGCCATTAAAATGCGTTTTGGTGTCATTTGATGCGAGAAATATGAGTTGTTATTTCAGATTATGTGTGCAGTGGATGCACATGATCTTTAGTTTGCTAGTTATTACGAAGATTACTTCAGGAAATGGTGTCTATACAACGTTTTCATTGTTACCAAGGTGGTTGCTAGGGACGCTGCTATCGATATTATTTCTGTTATGTTGTGTAACTGTTTAACGGTGTTATCTTTATTGCTACCCCCTTCCCCGTCAAAGTGTAGTGTTGGTCCACAGCGCAAACGTATTAGTTTAACAAAATCCGCATCTAAAATGGTGCAGAAACGTTATTTTCCCCTGTACAATTCCAGTCTCACATCTCACAGCACATCGTCATTAACAAATACCGGAAACAGACCGAAAACACTTTATTCCGAGTGTACTTGCTTTTCTCTTTGAAAGTCATCACATAACGGCATTGTAATACACGGTTCGGCTGCATTAAATATTACATATCTGCCGTAGTTCTGTATTTATAGAGCCCTGATGAGAAGACTTCTAGACAAACATGAGGAACTGCCGCCAACACTGGAAACGTGACGTGGATCATAAATATATCGGCCATTAAACAACATTTTACATTTCTTTTCACACAATGCGTCTCCTTGCAGTATCAACACTAATTCGGCGGACTTTTATATTTGATCCAATTGGTAGATAGGCTGTATTTACACCATAAAGGTGCACAGCTGATATAAAGGGACACCTAGTGGTTAAAGCATGTTATTGAATTTCATTATTTTTATTATTAGATATTAATAGAATCCCTATAAAGTATGTTCATTACTCGTTATTCTCTACTAATAGTTAAGTAAAGACTGTATATAATGACTATTTTGCACATCCCTTTCAAGATTTCAAGATTTTCTAAGGTTTATTGACATATCATATAGGCCTACACAACTGTGGTGTAGTTATGCAATGAATGAAAAACTTGGGTCGCAGGTTCCTCAACAGTGCATTACAAGACATCTATCAATATTTGTGCATACCTCCAGCAATGTTAACTATGTTGAAGCACTTATTTTAACTGATATTATACATATGTATTATACTCTTATAAGATGTATGTAGATAGTATAAGAAATGTGCAGAATATGACAATTTAATGGTGGAGGTACACATATTGAAAGATGTCTTGTGATGCACTGTTGAGGAACCTGTGACCAAAGTTTTTCATCTCCAACCTTGTCAGGTATTGAACAATCAATAAATAAAGAACACAGAATTATTAAATATAAAACACAGAATTTGTGTGATTATACTAAATGATTTACAAATAAACACCACTGCATATTTACAACTGTTACACATGCTGATGTAACGCAAATGTTTCCAACTTGGGATCAATAAAGTATATCTTATCTTAAGCTGATCGATGGCTACTGCCATATTTGCACAATGTGCCTCTGAACCTTGACAAGTGCATGTTTCAGGTTATCAATGAACAACAGGAGGGGTCACAGACATAAGACCAGCTGTTAAATAAAGCTCTTCTGACCTTAGCTGTCATGTGTATATATATTAATGCTGCCCATTATGGGCACAAGCAATTTTCACCCATTTATTAATTATATGTTTTACATTTGAGTGTTTCCTATCCCTTAAACCTCCAGGGATGTACACAGTTTAATACTGGCAACTTCTTATTATGGGAAATATGAAAACGTCTTTTAAAACTACAACTCCCAGTAGAGACGTGCCATAGATAGAGAACATGTTGCGAAACACACAATAGCCAGCATGTGTAGTTCTGGGGACGGGGTGGGGGAGGGGGGACGCGGTGGACCCGTTCAAATCCAGTTTTGGACAGTCTGCCGTGGTTCCATCCCATTTCAAGTGCTGTTCGACGCTCTGCACACTCTCCAATCACAGAGCTTGAGGACTATCACGGGGTTTGTCAAGCGAAGCGGAGAGAATACTTACTTCCGGGTGTAATATTCTGTAAAGCAAATGAGCTGCTCCGACCCTCGGTCCTGACGGACTCCAACTTGTGTTTATTAATCAAACAAATAAATAAACACAAGGATAATTATTTGTTATTGTTGAGTAAATGGAGAATTGCACAGGGGAAAATAACATATCTATTGTGGTGATTGACATTATTCACCCACGCATCTATGGGTTAGGGTATTGTTCTGCACGGACATTTTAGTGAGCCGGACTTCCTGTCTCCGCCGGTCTTCGCTTCCCGAGCATGAAGCTGTTTACATGTGTTTTGAGATGCTAAATAAAAGTCTAGCTTGTACCTTTGATACCCCGCCTCCGACTCCCATCTCTCGGCACCACACTATGCCACAATTTTAGATGCGGATTTTGTTAAACTAATACGTTTGCACTGTGGACCAACACTATACATTGACGGGGAAGGGGGTAGCAATAAAGATAACACCATTTTACCCAACATAACAGAAATAATATCGATAGCAGCGTCCCTAGCAACCACCTTGGTAACAATGAAAACGTTGTATAGACACAATTTCTTGAAGTAATCTTCGTAATAACTAGCAAACTAAAGATCATGTACATCCACTGTACACATAATCTGAAATAACAACTCATATTTCTCGCATCAAATGACATCAAAGGGCATTTTAATCGCCAAACTAACCTTAAAATAGGCATTTTCCACCGAGAATAAAACGAATGTCGGCCATGTTTTTTTTTTCTGCAGGGAGAAATGTGAAGATCAGGTGACATAGACGCCAGCCATTGGAATGAATGGTGAAAAAAAACGTAGGCATTTTACAATTTCAGAGGCGTTTTCGTAGAAATACTACGTCCTACGTTGTGGACCAACGTAGTTATTACACGTTTTTTTTATGAGACTGGGTTGTTTTCACTGAATGCGTTTCTCACACACACATCACTCTCTCTTGTTAATACGTTAATAACAACACTCTCTGAGTGTTGTTATTAACGTCAACAGGCTTTTTTTATCTTTGGATTTTTTTACATTTATATGCAACAATAAATATTTTTGTGTGCATTAAAAAATATTTTTGTGGAGAGTCATTTATATATAAATCCCGAAATACATTTGTGAATCCTTGTTTGCATTTATTAATATTGAGACTGATCTGACTCCATACATCCTAGGCTATGCTCACTTTCAAACTGTAAATCCACAATGCACCCTCAAATCATTGTAATTTATTTACACACAATGACAGAGAGTGTAGTCAAGTGCGTTAATTACAGCCCGGCGCCAACATATGATACACAATGCAAATATTATGTTTTAGAACTAGGGCTGTCAGTCGATTCAAATATTTAATCGCGATTAATCGCATGATTGTCCATAGTTAATCGCGATTAATCGCAAATTAATCACACATTTTTGATCTGTTCTAAATGTACCTTAGAGGAATAATTTTCAAGTTTTTAATACTCTTATCAACATATGAGTGGACAAATATGCTTTATGCTAATGTTTATTATCATTTGAACAATGACAAATATTCTCATGAATATTAAACACAACAACCTCTGAACATTACAAATATTCGCCTCATTTCAACCTGGAACTTCTCTCATACAATAATACAATACAAATGTGTGTGTGTGTGTGTGTGTGTGTGTGTGTGTGTGTGGGTGCACGTGCGTGCGTGTTGGAGCTATGTGCAACTCAAGGCATATGCTCAAACGGGACGCTGCTATCATGTTGCGCACTATCCGTGATGAGTGTGCTGACTTCTCCTACAATGTCCCACTGTCTGGCTTCCTGCTTAAAGTCAAGTGCTCGGCGCAGTTGTGGCGAAATGTCGCTCCTCTGTTTTCATTTAAACAGCTCCTTATATCCGTTAGCGCAGCTAGCTAGCACCAGATGCTAACAACAACAATGCACGTAAGGTCTCTCTCTCGCTTGCTCGGGCCACACATACACACACCCTCCCGGTCCTCCCGATGGCCAGTCGGTGCCTGCCGGTGAGCGTGGAAGTGTGGTCTGCCACAAGCGGGCGGCAGGAGCGGGGCTGTCAGCATCAGCGTGTAGATGGTATTTTAAACTCGATGCGCTCTGAAACTACGGGGCGGCCGAGGAAAAAAAATACACCTGCGTTAATCGCGTTAAAATAATTAGTGGCGTTAATTTTTTTATGCGTTAACGCGTTGTTAATTTGACAGCCCTATTTAGAACATAAACTCAAGGTTTAGTATCCAGAATACCGGAAATCTATTTTTGTTTTCGTGGGGGAGGACCCCCACCCGTTAAAAATGTCCCCCCCCCACATTCATAAATTCATAAATTCAATTATTCATTTTTGTCCACTTTGTTGTTCAGATATATCACATGTTTGTAACTACATGAAACATTAATTGAAACAAAACACGGTATAAACTGAGGAGTGACTCCCGTGAGGTTCATGTGTTTTCTTCACTCCGCTGGGAAACTGCTCTCATGTCAAGAAGCAACAGATCAGTGCATGCGCTGCATCGTCCAATCAGTGAGCGATACACAGTAAGGGGGCGGGGCGAGTGTCTGAGGATTTCATCGAAGGATGGTCTGGTGGTTCCTCGATTATCACTCCTCCGTTATCGCTCCTTGATCCTCGGTCCTCCGGCACAAATAAAAGGCCACTGGAGAGGTTTCTCAATACTCTAATTTCCCCTCCTCGACTCGAATTCGGTGCCACTCGATGATGTAGTATGCTTGAAATAGTGGCTCTGGAGCAGCTTTACTCGACATTGAGAAACGGCCCGTTTGTGCTCTTTATTTTACAAGCAGTGAGGGCTCGACAGCATTTGTATCTTACATTAGCTAGCTAAATGAGTGAAGTAGCCTTGTGCCTTTTCTGTTAGCAAGCTCCGTAGTTATCAATAATTGATAATAATAATTGAAGTGAACCGTGTCCTTTTGTGTGTGTGTGTGGGGGGGTGACGGTTTGCAAAGTAACGTTATGATCACTTCGGTTGGATAAGTCAAATTCACTTGGTTAAAGAACATCCATAAGTTGTTCGAAGTAATCGTGGTTAATTTAGTTTTCAGATAATTTACTTCAGTAAAAGTAGACCATGCTACACTATACAAATACTCTACTCTGCATTTAAACATGTTAATGTTACTTTAGTAAAAGTATGCTAGTACCCAGGGGGCAAAGTCATTTTACAGACATGGAATGTTGTAAAAGGTTGTCCACCAGAAATGATATCTAGGACCTTCAAGGATCACAACCTGGGTGGACAACCCGGTCAACTAGCTACTGGAAAGCTACAGTGAGGGTCCAAACAATGCAACCCCTATATGAAAAAAAGTCAAATATTCTGGCTCGATCAGATGCCATCATTCTCTTTCTGATTGAATATCTCTGTGACAGTTCATAGTAAAGACAAACTGAGCCAACCTATTGAAAGAGCAGAAAATAAGCTTTCAGGTGATGCCTTGCTTAAGCCTGTTCTCAATAAGGCCACTAGATGGCGCTGTGCCTTTTTTGTCTCTCCAAAGCGAAATCCATTTCAAGCAATGCACTTGTGGTCCTCTGGATTGTTTGCCGTGTTCAAAATGGGTAAATATACTTAAAGATTATTTCTATATAACATATTGAAGGGTTTACATTAATATACACAAGGTTTGCTGCCGATGCTAAGTTGAATTGATTCAATGTTTACAGATTTTTCAGTTTACAGACTGGAAAGCTAAAGGCAGCAAAATTAAAAATGGCCGCCACTTTCTTTGCAAAACCCTTTAATTGAAGGTTTTATGTGTTATAAGTAGGGCTGTCAAACGATTAACATTTTTAATCAGATTAATCACAGCTTAAAAATTAATTAATCATGATTAATCACCATTCGAACTATGTCCAAAATATGCCATTTCTTTATGTATATTGTTGGGAATGGAAAGATAAATGAAAGAAGGCAGATATATCCATTTAACATACAGTATCTATGTTTATTATAACATTTTTCTGCATGTCAAAATGAAAGACAACCCACACACCTATCAATCATCAAACCGTGGGGTCTTAATTCATTACGTGTTGATTTCTATCAACGGGGGAGTACCTCAGGAAAGTCGACAGAAGGGGGGGGCTAGTGGAGTACTTCGTGACCACAGAGTGTGAACGTTGTGATCAGCTGTTTGAGCGCAGTTCTCCAGTGATGGGGGGAGTCTCCCTCCGCAGCCGGTTGGCGTAGTTTTGGCACAGTTCCGTCGTACAGACCGACGTTAACAGCAGCCTGTCTGTGCACACGGAGACCGACTCTGTCGTCCGGTGATCTAACCGCCTTCTGGAAAAGCTTCACAAGTACGTCGGTACGCAAATGCCCCTTTTACAACATTCCATGTCTGATTTCCTAAAAAAGTGGGTTTTGCCCCCTGGGTATAGTATAATCAGGAAAGTGTTAAAGTATTTCAAGTTGACACAAGTTATACTATCATATTATATCATTTGTTTTATTGTTATTACCGATGCAAGAGTTGGAGCTCATTTTGAACAATGAGCTAACTAATGATTACTTTCATAATGGTTTAATATGCTGACTATTTTCTACATTAATAGATGAAGGTCTGGTTTGTTCAAACTCTCAAAATAGTAGGACATGCTGTCATAATTACCCAGAGTCCGAAGTGACACCTTTACAATGTTAAAGCTGTTAGATCAATGTAGTGATGTACAAACTAAAATATTCAAGATAGTGTAGTAGGGGTGTAACGGTTCACAGAAGTCACGGTTCGGTTCATACCTCGGTTTGGGGGTCACGGTTAGGTACGGGTTCGGTACAACAAGGAAAAGCAAAAAAAAGTCCCAAATGCATTTTTTTTTAACAGTAGTGCAAGTGTTGGTATGAAAATAAGGAACTCTACCATTTTGAATCATTAACTGTATTACACAGTTAAAAACAAACCACAAACAGTTACACACACACTCAGATGGCCATATTATTTATAATGGCTGATGTCAAACAAAAAGGTTCAATAAGCTAAACTAAAGAATGTCTTGAAAATATTAAAATAAATAATAAGAAATTGTTTGAATCACGATCAATAAAAGGCAATACAGAACTGTCTAACATCTCCTGATGTCAAAATATAAAATAAATACAATGATAAATATATAACAAAATACAATCTGTACCTTTAGGAGCAATGTCTAACATATGTAATTAACTTGTGAGTGTGTGAGGCCATTATGCCTAAATAAAGGTACTCAAGCTTTACTCTATTTTCAAGTTTTTCTTCAAAAAGATGAGTTTGTCTACGTTGTCAGCAGTGAGGGCAGATCTGTTGGCGGTAACTATGTCACCTGCCGTCGAGAAAACCCTCTCGCTGGGGACTGAGACTGACTCGGATGTGATTGAGCATGTTTGACGTGTTACCACTAGCATACCGCATCGCTGTCGAACAACGCCGACACACCGTCTTCGTCCGATCCACAACTCGCACCCCATCATTGTTGTAGTCCACAGGGAACACGAAATGATCCCACACAGCTGATTTAAAAGAAGCAGGTGGGTCTTCTAGCTCCTGTGTGTTGTGTGAACTCGCCATAGCTAACTTTTCTTCTTCATGTATTGTGTTCGTTTTGTTGTGTTGTGTTTTGTTCTTCATTTGTTATTTACGGCGGCTGGCTTTTATGCGCAATACCGCCCCCTGGATTATATATAGTGTAATACTGCCCTGAGTTACAGACTTTTTTCCCAGTCGTAAAAAAAGGCGTATTCGCCGTGTGACTATATGTGCCGAACCGTGACGTCCGAACCGTGATGTCCGAACCGTGATGGTACGGGACGAATACGGATACCGTTACACCCCTATAGTGTAGTGGAAAAGAGATAATGTTTTAAAAACATGTTACTAAAACAAAATCTCTTGTTTTGGACTGACATTATTTTTAATACTTTCTGCTGACACTAGGTGGGGCTGTGCCTAGTGTAATTTTTGTGTACTTTCGGGTTAATAATGTGGCCTTTTTGGCAGTTTAACTAAAGGTGTGCGGCTGCTGCTGTGAGGAAATATCAGCCTGAAATTACAATGGGCTTTAATGGAGGCATGTTGAACGTTGTTGTCACTTCATGCCCTCAAGAGGCATTTTGTTTAATTATTTTTGGTTAATTATTTGTAATTTTTCAAGCTACGAGATGTTTTCCTACGTTTGTCATGATAAATTATGTCTCAGGAATGTAGGGTTTGGGAATTATGGCAGTTTAAAATGTGAAGAAAACCTCTAAAACAAGGTCTGAACAATGTTTAATATCTCTAAAAGTAAGAATCAGATTTAAAAGTTGTTTTACACGAATAATGTCAGAAAGATGTGTAACATTTTAAAGTTGGAATGAGGTTTCTGAGTGAAAGTATGAATGAACAGTTAGCAGTTGAATCGCAAGAAGATTTGTTGAAGTCTGAAGATTTCCTCCATTGACTTCAATGTTAAAGGTCCCATGTCATGCTTTCCCGGTTCTTACCCGTCCCCTTGTGTGTTAGGAAGGTTTTTATGCATGTAAACGGTCTGCAGAGTCAAAACCCTCAAAGTACACCATGTAGCGAGTAAAACTCTAACACAGAAAATACCTCCCCAAAACGCCTCGTTGGAGATACGTCATTGTCCATTTGATTCTTCCGCGTACGCATGATATCAACCGTACCCGGAACGAAATGGACCAATCCGCGGAGCCGTTATGTTAAGCCCCCGCTGATTGTTCCAAATTGACCAATCCACGGACTTCCTCACACACTCTGTGCATGCAGCTCTGCTGATCTCTCCTCCCTGGCTGCATGCTGATAACAGACAGTTGGGATCGCGGCGAAATTCTCTCTGCAGAGTGCAGACCCATTCTCACAGCGTTTATCAACCTTTTTCTTACTCACTATCAAGCCACACTTATTGTTTTTACTTCGGCTGTGACTTTGTGTGTGCTCAGGATGAGTTTGGCTGTGTTTGGCTGTGTATCGCTAAACAAGGAAACGACACCTCTACGGAGCTCAGCGCGATTCACAACGTCCCGACCAATCAGAGCACACTGTGCTCACAGGGAGGGTGGGGGCTGGAGCTATTGGAGCTACAACCAGTGTTGCCAACTTGGCGACTTTGTCGTTAAATTCGGCAGCTTTCCAGTATATTGGTAACATTTCACATTTGAAATAAATAAATACATTTAAGTTTTCCGCACTCTCGCGGGAATATATCCGCAATGGAACGAGCTTAAGTTTAACTTTATATTGCATGATAAAGCCCAGGGCAACACCTTCGTCACACATGTTGTCACTTGTTTATACCATTTTCAGGCGATTTATAATCTGTTCTAGAAAAACGATGTGTTTTGCACTTTGAATTTCCTTGTGTTGAAAAGTGCTATATAAATAAACTTGCCTTGGGATATTTGTGGAGTTAGGTGGTCCGCGAGTGTTTTTTGTATTGGTTAAGTGGTCCTTGGTATGAAAAAGTTTGAGAAACACTGGACTAGAGGAGACAGCCACACTCTCCCACGTCGAGACAGCTTCAGTCACTTAATCACCTCGTCCACTGTGTGTGTGCCTCTCTGTGACAAGCTAAACATCCACGTAGGTCATCATGTCACAGTCTAAACTGTATTCACAAAAGTACATAAAGTAGTGGGAATCAAACCCTGAGTTTAAAGGATGGTTGAAGCCATTTATTGGAGATGAAAAACGGGCATACTATACTGCCTTTATTGTAAGGGAGATTTCTACTAAAACTATTTCTATACTTTCTACTTTTTCTAAGAGAGACATTTCTGATCTACTGTTGTCTGGATTTACTCTGGTGGTTTCAAGTTTTGATCCTTGAAGGGGGTGGAACGTTATTTTACCGCCATTACATGATATGCAAATTAGGCGATGACGTCATTTAGGGACTTCTGGCGACTTTTCGGACAGCCAATAGCTACTTTCCTTACTATGGAGTTGGCAACACTGGCTACAACGAGCCGTTAAAGGCAGAGAGTGAAATTCAGTGAATACACGTAGTTTACAGAGATGCTGTATGAGAAACCAATGTGAGTTTGGAAAATTGCACAATATTAATCTATTCTCTATTCTCAACAATGGAATTATGATCAGTGGGAATGGCCATGACATGGGACCTTTAAAAATGTGATGTATTATGGGATGTATCTTTGGAATTATGAAAGTTATGAATGAGAAAAGTAATAGCCATCGATTCCCGACCGAGCTGAACGTTTTGATGTTTGAACGGAGTTTCTGCGATGTTCAATGCGGGAGAAGAAGAGGGCCAAAAAAAGTCGACGGAATAATAATAACTTTTCGTGCGTAGAATAACAGTTAGTGCAAAGCATTGACTACGCTATTCATCGTCCTTAAATTTCATTGAATCGTTTATTCTTCTTGGACATTTTCTTCCAAGATTTGATATTATTAATAATACTTTTGAAAGATATAGATGTTGTCACAGTGCACATCAGCACCCTGTCACTCTATGGAATCTTTGGAACATACAGCATAGGTTAGACGGAGGTTTGCAAAAGTTCACAGGCATCTTATTTTGACAAGGGATTGCAGTGAGAGATTCATTCTACTACATATTGAGCAAGAATATTTACTGTTAGAATTAGATAACAAAGCAGCATGTGACTGCCCCTACATCTGACAGTCTGTGATTACTTTAGGAGTCTTGGCATATATGAACTTTAAAAAATGGTTCCACCTATTAAACTGCAGAATTGGTTGTTGTTAAAAATGCATTGGTATTCCGATGTGTTTCAGTGTTTAGGAAATGATATTAATAAGAGCGGCAACATCATCTTTAGCGCCACACCACAAGGAAATAGTGTTTTAGTGGTGGTTTAAAAATGATAATATATTTTTTGTTTCCTTCAGATCAGTAAGCTGCAGCTGCAGACGGTCAAAGAGCGTTTCCAGGCCTTCCTCAACGGAGACACCCAGATCGTGGCGGACGAAGCCTTCATCAACGCCGTCCAGAGCTACTATGACGTGAGTCGATTATCTGTTACCTTCTGTCTACCTGTATACTGGGGAAATGGATAGAATATAATCGTTTAATGTCATTATATATGTACAATGAGATAAATAAATGCTTCTCCCTTTCAAAAGGTGCCATCAAAACAAAACACACCACAACATAAGACAACAAATACACGCAGCATACATACTTAGGAATAAGGAATAAAGTGCATTAATTATTTCCAGGGGTATACAAATAAAATCTATAATGTAATAAATAATAATAGTAGATATGTATTTATAATAATAATAATAATAATAATAATGATATACATGTGTGTATATATATATATTAGGGCTGTCAGTCGATTAAAATATTTAATCGCGATTAATCGCAAATTAATCGCACATTTTTAATATGTTCTAAATGTACCTTAGAGGAATATTTTTCAAGTTTGTAAAACTCTTATCAACATATGAGTGGACAAATATGCGTTATATGTGTGTTTATTATCATTTGAACAATGACAAATATTCTCATGAATATTAAACACAACAACCTCTGAACATTACAAACATTCGCCTCAATTCAACCTGGAACCTCTCATACAATAATACAATACAAAGTGTGTGTGTGTGTTTGTGTGTGTGTGTGTGTGTGTGTGTGTGTGTGTGTGTGTGTGTGTGTGTCTGATCGTTGGAGCTATGTGCAACTCAAGGCATATGCTCGAACGGGAGCTGCCTGGACGCTGCAATCATGTTGCTGCAATCATGTTGCAATGATGAGTGTGCTGACTGTTCCTACAATGTCCCGCTGTCTGCTTCCTGCATCAAGTCAAGTGCTCGGTGCAGTTGTGGCGAAATGTCGCTCCTCTGTTTTCATTTAAACAGCTCCTTATATCCGTTAGCGCAGCTAGCTAGCACCAGATGCTAACAACAACAATGCACGTAAGGTCTCTTTCGCTCGCTCGCGCCACACATACACACACCCTCCCGGTCCTCCCGATGGCCAGTCGGTGCCTGCCGGTGAGCGTGGAAGTGTGGTCTGCCACAAGCAGGCGGCAGGAGCGGGGCTGTCAGCAGCATCAGTTTGTAGATGGTATTTTAAACTCGATGCGCTCTGGAACTACGGGGCGGCCGAGGACAAAAAATACACATGCGTTAATCGCGTTAAAATAATTAGTGGCGTTAATTTTTTTTTTCGTTAACGCGTTATTAACGCGTTAACTTGACAGCCCTAATATATATATACAGAGTCACATTTATTTCACATGCAGGATGATTAAGAGGTATGACTTTCAGGCAGAGATGGAGTACTCGAGTCCTGGACTCGGACTCGAGTCGGACTTGAGTGCCGATTTTCGGGACTCGTGACTTGACTCGGACTCGCGCACTGATTGACGCGACTCGGACTTGGACTCGTGAATTCTCGCACAGGATGACTTGGACTCGGACTCGTGAATCCCCCCCCCCCCCCACGATGACTCGGACTCGACTCGTACATTGACGCTCCGACTTGGACTCGAGCACATTTTCTCTGGAGTCTGATGTCCTCTATCCTGTATGGCGAGTTCACGTACTGGGCCCCACTGTTCCAGTCTAGAGATGTCTACAGACACACCCCGCATCTTGCTGTATGCTTTCACACATTCTGCTTCCACATTGGAAAAGAGCAGCGCAAAATGCTCGTTATGTGAAAACAATATAGAAGAGAAGGCTCCGTAACACATTACTCTAAGGATCGAGTTCAGACATATAGGCTGTCTTGAACACTATCATCAGAGTAACGTGATCTAATCAATAACACGAAAGCACATGGCTACTTAACATGCATAATGACATCATTTTGCATGCTAAGTAGCCATGTGCTTTCTGGGGCTAAATCTTTATCGGTAAACTGATTTAACCCGTAAAAGTTCCTTCAAAATAAGAGTCCCAATCTTATTACTATCAAAATAAAAGTGCAAAACGAAAACTTTACCATAGGAAAATATTGGCATACAAATATAATCACTTCTCTAAAAGGTAACTCATTTTAAATATAGTTTATTTATATATAATAATAATATTAATATTAGAAATAAGCTTTATATTTGTATAGCACCTATTACAAGAATTGTAGCCAAACTCGCTTCACAGCAGTTGAATAGACAGGATAACAGCAATGTAGAGGAGCAGCTACATTTCAAAACATATATCCACGAAGATTAATACATGAAGACTTGTGACTCGGACTTGACTTGGACTCTTCTTAAGTGACTCGGAATTGGACTCGGACTCGAACACGGGTAATGATGACTCGGACTCGGACTCGACTTGGACACTCCTTGGGTGACTCGGACAGAGTGGTGACTCGAGGGTGACTTGGACTTGTGAATTGGTGACTTGACTACAACACTGCTTTCAGGTGTTAAAGGTCCCATGTCATGGCCATTTCTACTGATCATATTTCCATTATTGAGCTCTACTAGAATAGATTTAAATTGTTCAATGTTCCAAACTCACATTGGTTTCTCATACAGCATCTCTGTATAGTATGTGTATTCACTCTCTGTCCTACACGGCTTGTTGGAGTTCCTGCCCCCCCCCCCCCTCCCTGTGAGCCCAGTGTGCTCTGATTGGTCGGGACGTTGCAAGGCTCGTTGCTGCTCGCAGCTGCTGCGAGGAGCAGACAGGCTTCCGGGTCGGCGATACAGCGAGAACAAGCGAAACTCATCCTGAGCACACAAACACTCACAGCCGAAGTAAAAACAATAAGTGTGGCTTGATATTGAGTAAGAAAAAGGTTTATAACGCTGTGAGAATGGGTCTGCGGAGAGAATTTCTCCACCATCCCAACTCGTCTGTTACCAGCGTTCAGGGAGCTCTATGCAAGTCAATGGGGACTCCCTGTTAGTTAGCCAAGGGGTCCTGGGGTGTGAGGTGCTCCGTGGATTGGTCCATTTGGGCCAATTAGGGGCAGCACAGACAGGTATTTTCTGTGTTAGAGTTTTACTCGCTACAGGGTGTACTTTGAGGGTTTGTGACTCTGCAGATCATTTACATGCAGAAAAACCTACACAACACACAAGGGGACGGGTAATAACCGGAAAAGTGTCGCTGGTGTTTTATTTTATTTGGTTGTTTAGCCCCTCATGCTATAATCATGTGTATTTTCTCCATTCCTGTGTATGTGTCTTCTCGCAATTATCACTGGCCCCGTGTATCTCGTAATCGATATAACCGGCCTGCTCTCGTCTATCCCACATGCTCCACTGAGATCCAACATCTAGTTTCAGGCGGCCTGTGGAACTGCCAGTCAGCTGTTCCTAAGGCTGACTTCATCTCTGGCTACGCCTCCCTGCAGTCCCTGGATTTCCTTGCTCTCACTGAGACCTGGATTACTCCATCCAACACATCCACCCCAGCAGCTCTCTCCACAGCATATTCCTTCTCCCATACACCCAGACCCACTGGCAGAGGAGGTGGCACTGGTCTCCTGCTCTCTCCCAAATGGAGCTTTTCCCTCTTCAAGCTTCCTAACTTCACTCCTTCCACCTTTGAATTCCATGCCGTCACAGTGACCCATCCTATACAACTGACCATTGTTGTTCTCTACCGTCCACCAGGCGCCTTGGGGACTTCTTGGAGGAATTAGATCATCTCCTCTCACACATCCCTGAAACTGGCCCTCCCGCTGTACTTCTCGGAGACTTCAACCTCCAGATGGGGAAGATAGACGAACTAACATCTCTGTTAACCGCCTTTGCTTTCTCATTGTCTCCGTCCCCACCAACTCATAAAGCTGGCAATGTCCTCGATCTCATATTCTCAAGGAACTGCACTACTTCTAACCTCTCTGTAAACCCGCTCCACACCTCCGATCACTTCTTCATTTCATTCTCACTTTGAACCACTTTGAAAAAAAGGTTGATGATATTCGCTCTTCTTTTTCTGACTCACCTTTACTCACCGCTGGGTTACCAGACCCTCCTTCCACCCACACACTAACCTCCTTTTCCCTTCTCTCTCCAAGTGAGGTTCTTACCCTCATTACCTCTGCCCGCCCTACCACCTGTCCTCTGGACCCTATCCCTTCAAACCTACTTCAGACTATCGCTCCTGATATTCTACCGTTTCTCTCCCATTTCATCAACACTTCTCTAACTTCTGGTCACTTTCCAAACAGTCTGAAGGAGGCAAGAGTAAACCCTCTCCTAAAGAAACCCACTCTCAACCCGTCAGATGTTATAAACCACAGGCCTGTCTCTCTCCTCCCGTTCCTGTCTAAAACACTTGAACGCGCTGTCTTTAAACAACTCTCCTGTTATCTCCATCAGAACAACCTTCTGGATCCGCACCAGTCTGGTTTCAAGGCAGGTCACTCCACAGAAACTGCCCTCCTTGCTGTCACTGAGGAACTGCACACTGCTAAAGCAGCCTCCCTCTCCTCGGTCATCATCCTTTTGGACCTGTCTGCTGCATTCGACACGGTGAACCATCAGATCCTCCTTCGCTCTCTTCAAGAACTTGGAGTTTCAGGCTCTGCACTTTCCCTCCTCACCTCATACCTCAAAGACCGCACCTACAGGGTAACTTGGAGAGGGTCCGAGTCTGACCCTTGTCAATTAACTACAGGGGTCCCTCAGGGCTCTGTTCTTGGTCCCCTCCTCTTCTCCTTGTACACAAACTAACTCGGATCTGTCATTAGCCCGCATGGTTTTTCATACCACTGCTACGCTGACGACACCCAATTCATTCGGTCCTTTCCCCGCTCAGAGACCCAGGTCGTCGCACGCATCTCTGCTTGTCTAGCTGACATCTCTCAGTGGATGTCTGATCATCACCTCAAGCTCAACCTTGACAAGACTGAACTGCTTTTCCTTCCGGGAAAAGATTGTCCCACTCTTGACCTAACAATCAACATCGGCACCTCTGTTGTCTCCCCGACTCAGACTGCAAGGAATCTGGGTGTGATCCTAGATAACAACCTGTCCTTCACTGCAAACATCGCTGCTACAACCCGCTGCTGCAGATACACGCTTTACAACATCAGGAGGATGCGTCCCCAGCTGACCCAGAAAGCCACGCAGATTCTGGTCCAGGCTCTCGTCATCTCACGCCTAGACTACTGCAACTCCCTCCTGGCTGGTCTACCTGCCATCCGACCTCTGCAGCTCATCCAGAATGCAGCGGCTCGTCTGGTCTTCAACCTTCCTAAATGTTCCCACACCACTCCGCTCCTCCGCTCCCTCCACTGGCTTCCGGTAACTGCTAGAATCCACTTCAAGACAATGGTACTTGCGTACCATGCTGCGAATGGATCTGGCCCTTCCTACATCCAGGACATGGTTAAACCGTACACCCCAGCACGTGCACTCTGCTCTGCATCAGCCAAACGGCTCGCTGCACCCTCACTGCGAGGGGGACCCAAGTTCCCATCAGCAAAAACACGTGAGTTTGCTATCCTGGCTCCAAAATGGTGGAATGAGCTCCCCATTGACATCAGGACAGCAGATAGCTTACACACCTTCCGGTGCAGACTGAAAACTCATCTCTTTCGACTCCACTTCGAGCGATAGAACTATTAACAAAGCACGTATATACTAATAAAGGGCTGGCTTATCTAAAGCCAGTTGAGCAGCACTTGAAATGTTTTTGCTCTATGAAGCCTGATGTACTTATATGATTCTGTTTTCTTCAAGTTTGTATTTTGTTGGTCGAACGCACTTATTGTAAGTCGCTTTGGATAAAAGCGTCAGCTAAATGCAATGTAATAATGTAATAAAAGCATGACATGGGACCTTTAAGAGCAATGATGGCTCTTGGGAAAAAACTGTCTTTGAGTCTGTTTGTTTTGGATTGAATACGCCTGTAGCGCCTGCCGGAGGGCAGCAGGTTGAACAGGTGAATGCCGGGGTGTGAACTGTCCTTAACAATGTTTTGGGCTCTACTGAGGCAGCGGGAGGTGTAAATGTCCATCAGGGAGGGGAGAGGGCAGCCGATGATCCTCTGTGCTGCTTTTGCAACTCTCTGGAGCCTCATCCTGTCGGCCTCACCGCAGCTGGCGTACCACACTGTGATGCAGTATGTCAATAGGCTCTCGATGAAAGAGCGGTAGAAGGTCACCAGCAGCTTATGGCGCGTTTCCACTGCAGCGGGTAGCTCGCTTTAAGCGTGCAGAGCCGTGCAGTTGTTGGTTGCGTTTCCACTTGGCCTAGTACCGGCTAGCGGGTCCTAATTCACAGTTTTTCTGGCCCCATAAAATCGTGGTTCTAGGGCCAGGAACAACCAGGCTGAGTCGGGCTGAGTATGCTAAACTAGAGAGAGAATCGCTGGCAAGGGGGCTACAACTACAACAAGATGAACATATTTGACCGTGATTTAATTGTAATACACGTTTCAAAATGATGCCGAAGTAACAACATACTGATACCGGTTAGTAAAAACCATGAATTAACGCTTTGACAAGTCTGCAGACAGACGGCAGGCGAAAAACCCTTTTAGAATGCGTGTTTTCTAAATGGAGCTTGGCTAAGCTAACGTTATATATGCTCCGACCGTCCACACTCACAACAACGGCCTATACAGACTGTATTCGCCATGACACAGGCAGTCTGTGGTTTGTACTTGTTTAACTTTTGTCTAGTTTCTGAACAGATATGAGGAGCTGTGAGCTCTGAGTGCTAACAGCTAACGGCTGTGTTGTTTTTCTGGGGCTCTCATTGAAGATGACGTCACGGCTCCGCCTACACTGCGTTACTATAGTTACTACCCCAGTTCCTAAACTGTAATGGAAGCGCAGCATTAAAGTGAGCCGGGCCTAATAAGGCCTAACCAAACCGAGCGAGGCCGAGCGAGGCCTGCAGTGGAAACGCGCCATTAGTTAGACCCTCCAGAAAAACGCGGGCTAAAATCCTTGATTATGCGATCAAACATGCGGGGTTTTATGTGATTTTATGCGGTGAAATTGCGGGAAGTTGCGAAATATGCGGAAAGTTGCGAAATATGCGGAAAAAATAAATATTGGGCTGTCTTATTTATTTATTCTCTCTCACACACAACCTGCCACTAACGTTAAACCCCTTTACTATTCAATTAAACACATTCAATGTTTATTTATTGTAAAAGCAATTGGGCTATTTTAATCACACTCTCTCTCTCTCACACACACACACCCACCCACACACACACACACTTCTCCGCCTCATTCTGTTTTCATTTACTCGTTCGTTATCTGACCAGCTTCAGTCTTGCAGGCTTCTCACCTCGTTTCTTGTAGCCCTCGAAACGGTTTTGGAGGCCGATGCCTCGGTGAACGTGAGTTGTTTGGCTTTCTTGTCCGCAGCAGCAGAAAGCATTTTCGAATGTTTGAATGAATCAAAGTGGGTCGTCACCGTCGATGTTCTCTTATGCTCCAACACAGTTGCACGGGGTGCAGAATAGTTTCCCCACAGACATCGGGGTACTGCTTTGCCCGGTCTTTAGCAGAGATGTTCGTCGGTAAATGAGATGGATTAGATTTTTTCATCTTGGTGAAGAGAAACTCTCGTGTGAGCTCCACACGTTCACTCTACGGTGTTGTTTACCTTCTGTGATGCGCGAGCTGATGACGTCGCGCATCATCATCACTTCAGGTCAAGACGAGTTAACTTTTTTTTTTCTCAACTTTGTGTGGAAAAATGCGGGGATTATGCGGCCTTTTGATAAATATGCGGCTTTTTAAAAATATGCGCCATTTTGCTGATTATGCGATAATTTCTGCGATTGCAGAATCGCGTTTTTCTGGAGAGTCTAATTAGTGGCCAAGTTGTTCTTCCTGAGCACCCTCAGGAAGTGCAGACGCTGATGGGCCTTCTTGATGACAGCTGTGGTGTTGTCCTTCCAGGAAAGGTTGTTGGTGATGAGGACGCCGAGGAACTTGAAGGTGTGGACCCTCTCCACACACTCACTGTTAATGTCGAGGGGAGCGAGGTCGGTAGTATTGCTCCTGAAGTCTACGATGATCTCTTTGGTTTTCGTGGGGTTCAGTGCCAGGTTGTTCACTGAACACCACGCTGAGAGCTTCAGTACCTCACTCCTGTAGGCCGACTCGTCTCCTCCTGAGATGAGCCCCACCACAGTGGTGTCGTCAGCAAACTTCATGATGATGTTCTCTGGGTGGGCTGGACTGCAGTCGTGGGTGTAGAGTGAGTACAGGAGAGGGCTCAGCACACAGCCCTGAGGAGAGCCGGTGCTGAGAGTGCGGGTGGAGGAGTGATGGGGGCCAAGTCTCACACGCTGGGGGCGGTTAGTGATTGGGTTGAACGCTGAGCAATCTGACATAGCTCCCACGATGCTCCAGGTGGCTCAGTGCAGAGTGGAGAGCTATGGCGTCTTCAGTGGATCTATTTGCTCTGTAGGCAAACTGGTGTGGGGGGAAGGCAGGCCTTTATGTGATGTAACACCAGCCTCTCAAAACACTTCATGATCACAGGTGTGAGTGCAATGGGGCGGTAGTCATTAAGGCTGTCTGTGGTTGCTTTCTTAGGAACAGGGATGATAGTGGCAGTTTTAAGGCAATGTGGGATAACAGCGAGTTTCAGGGAGAGATTAAAAATGCTGGTGAAGACCTGTGAGAGCTGGTTGGCACACGCTCTGAGCACCTTCCCAGGTACTCCATCTGGACCAGCAGTGGAGTAGGCCTACTTCGTGACCACAGAGTGTGAACGTTGTGATCAGCTGTTTTAGCGCAGTTCTCCAGTGAGCCGCAGCCGGTTGGCGTAGTGTTGGCACAGTTCCGTTGTACAGACCGACGTTAACAGCAGCCCTGTCTGTGCACACGGAGACCGACTCTGTCGTCCGGTGATCTAACCGCCTTCTGGAAAAGCTTCACAAGTACGTCTGTACGCAAATGCCCTTTGTGACACAAGTGACGGTATGCATTTCAGACTACGCACATAACCTCCGTACCAGTTATGTGTTACCTGTACTACAGCAAAAGTATTCTCCGTCAGGACTTCCTGCAACAACACCACGCCGTTTCAAAGATGTTCTATTGAGAAGACGATCACTACGTGACAAAAGTTTTCAAAACTGTGGCTACTGAAATCAATCTTACTAACTGCTGTCTGTGCAATTTACTCCCCGCAAGTTGGCAGACTTTATTTTGCTTACTTTAACATCATTTCTCATGGTGGGGCTAAGCCATTTCTTGGTATGGGTGTAGCCTACCCCAGCCATACCCTGGCGCTGCCACTGGTGGCACGTATGGGGCGGGCCATTCTGCACATGCGTTAAATGCGTTAAATATTTTAACGCAATTAATTCTAAAAATTCATTACCGCCGTTAACGCGATAATTTTGACAGCACTAATTTAAATACATGCATTTTTATTAACATTATTAAACAAAAATACAGTCTGCTTTTGATTAATGTATTGCTTAAACAGCATTAATAAACTTTTACTGTTAGTTCTTTTTTTTATGAAATATCTTGGTTTACAGTTTACCTATACTTAAGTAAAAAACATCTTATTTGTATTTATTTTATATTCTTTTTATCTGCATTGCATTTGATATTGAGTTAATCCAAAAGTGATGAAAAAAGTAACCAGGTTACACTACTTTTATATTGTGATACTCAGATTAGGTCACTGATTTGATTTGATTTTGACATGTAACTAGAGATTGTAATGGATTACATTTTTGAAGTAACCCTCCCAACCCTGGTTATGGTATAAGGACTTGGGTGCTTTGAGTGACAGGTGGGTCTCAGGTCGCCAGGAACCAGCTATCTGCTTTGCTGCATCATAAAGCCCCGCCCCCTGCTCCACCATCCCTCCCCCTTTGTGTCAGCTCAGTTCTGCATCATGCCGCTGGCTGGAGCCGCTCATATTTAACTATTGTCTTGTACAGACTGTACACAATATTTTGTTACGTTATTTAACAGTGAACATAGACATTGTCAAATTAAGAATAAGCAATACAACAGATTAAATATAGGGCATCAAGCTAAAGCTATATTATGTGAAAGCAAAACTACAACACGTGTAACATGTGTAACATGTGTAACATGGACTGTACAGTACAATGTTCACTGTTAAATAACGTAACAAAATATTCATGTTTTGCTTATTAAAACTAAACTTTTGACACATAGATCACATAGATCCATCAGTACATATCTGTTGTTAATGCTCTTTCCATGCTCAGACAGATTTCCTCCATGTTCTATTATATTTTTAAAGTCAACAGAGTTCACAATACATAGGTCATAATACCGTTGTTGTTTAATGAGTTGATGTGTTTCTTAAAAGCTTTCTTACTAACGCAGCTGGTGCTGTTGGTTAGAAGGAACATGTTTATTTGTTGGCCTGCTAGAGTGACACATTGACTGGCACTTTCTGATCAGTTAATGTGGCGAGACGCACAGGCTGCAGTGGAGACGCTGCACAGTGGAGACGCTGCGCAGCTGATCGACAGCTGGAACACAAATACAAAAACATAATTCAGATCCAGTCGTCATGACTCCACTCCGGGGGGATTCCCCGATCACTTCTTACAGTCTCTCATCAAGGGGGGTCTCCTGTCCCCGGTACAAACACACTGCCTGAGGAAGGCTATGTGTATGTTTCTGTCATGAACCTTTTTCGGACCACTTATTTATTTCTGTTGGTGACGATCCGACCTCCTGCTGCTACTCTGTTCAAACGGCATCCACCAAACAATATGATTTATCTCCACCTCCCCAAAAGAACCAGAATCTGACACGGTGTGAGACGTCTGTTTTAGCTGTTCTGTCCTCATTTCCTGCTCTTCTTCCTGCAGTCAGTCAGGATGAATGAATGAATGGGCGTTTCTTTGACTATTTATAGGCACATATGGGCGTTACGTGAAGCCGCAAAAGCTGCACCGCATTTCGAGTCGGTTGTGATTTATTTCATTTCATTTCAAACCTTTATTTAACCAGATTGGTCCCATTTAGATCATAGATCTCTTTTTCAAGGGAGACCTGCAGCATATAGGTTCCACATGAAACAATAAAACAATAAAGGACATTATACATTATATCTACAGGATACATAGTTATAGACATTTACAAGTGCCCGTTGTATCGGCAAGCATTTCATTTACCCTAGCTTTAAAAACATGCAGAGGAATGAGATTGCTCAGTTTCAATTCTTGCTGAAGATTGTTCCAAGAAAGTGGAGCTGCGCACATAAAAGCTGTCTTACCTAAGACAGTCCTTGCTCTTGGCACATCTAACAAGACCACATCATGTGACCTCAGACAATAGCTGCTTGCAACTCTCTGTGTTATCAGCGAGCAGATATAATACGGGAGTTTACCCAACAAAGCTTTATAGATAAAAGTGTACCAATGACTGAGCCTCCGTACAGAGAGTGATGGTAAACCTGCCTTGGTATACAGTGTACAGTGATGAGTAAGCGCTTTACAATTTGTGACAAATCTCAGAGCACTGTGATACGCAGCATCCAATTTGCTCAGGTAATTGGCAGGTGCATTCATATACAACAAATCCCCATAGTCCAGCACAGGTAAAAAGGTCACAGAGCCTTTTCCTGGCCTCAAGCGAGAAACAGGACTTGTTTCTGAAAAAGAAACCTAGCCTAACCCTCAGTTTTTTTAGCAGGTTATTGACATGACGTTTAAAAGAGAGACAATCATCAAGCCAGATACCAAGGTATTTGTAACAGGCAACAACTTCAAGTTTTGTTCCTTTGTTCCTAGTTACAATATCTAAAACAGGCTCTGGAGTCTTTTTAGCTTTTGAAAAGAGCATTACCTTGGTTTTCTCAACATTTAAAAGAAGCTTTAGTTCAGAGAGCTGAGTCTGAATAGTGTTAAAAACAGCTTGTAATTTAACAACAGCCTCTTTAATGGAGGGACCTGCACAATACATTACAGTATCATCCGCATAAAAATGTAAAGTAGCTTCATCCACATTATCACCTACACTGTTAATATATATGGAGAATAAAAGTGGTCCTAAAACAGAACCTTGTGGTACACCATTAGAAATGTTTAACCACTCAGAAGACAGTCCATCAAAGTGAACACATTGGGACCTTTCAGAGAGGTAGTTCACAAACCACCCCACTGCAAGGCTGGATATGCCTATACTGAGTAGCCTCTGCTTTAAGATGAGATGATCAACGGTGTCAAACGCTTCGGAAAGGTCAACAAACAGAGCTGCACAACTCTGCTTATTATCTAAAATACTAGTAATGTCATTTACCACTTTCATTGTGGCAGTGATGGTGCTGTGTTTCTTTCTGAAGCCTGACTGATGTTTAGACAGGATGTCATTTATACATAAAAACTCCTTTACCTGTTCACTCACTAAGCGTTCGAGCACCTTAGCCAGAACTGACAACTTAGAGATTGGCCTATAGTTATTTAAAATAGTTGCCTCCCCTCCTTTCAGTAAAGGCAAGACATAAGCAGACTTCCATACTTTTGGAATTGTGTTCGTGCTGAGGGAGAGGTTAAAAAGAGAAGTAAGAGGTGGAGCAATAAAATCTGCAGCTATCTTTAAAAAGAAAGGTTCTACGTTGTCCGGGCCAGCCGGTTTCCTAGGATCTAACTTGGATAATGCTTCATGAACAATACCAACAGTTAAAGGAGTAAAACTGAAAGGGTTTTCCAGACCACATTGTTCAGAGTCAAGGATTGGAGCGTTCACAGGAGCCACACAGCCAAACAGAGAGCCACAAGACACAAAATGCTCATTAAAGCAATTTAGCATAGTAGCCCTGTCTGATATAGTGCCAGATGCTGTGGTGAGGCACGGAGGTAGCTCATTTGGGATATCACCAGTGGAAATCGATTTTATGGCTTTCCAAAATTTCCTAGGATTATTCAGGTTTTCTGTGGTAACCGACAAATAGTACTTTGATTTAGCACTTTTTATTTGGGATGTGAAGCTATTTCTTAGCTGCCTAAAACGTAGCCATTCTACCTCTGAGCCTGATTTCCTAGCCTTAGCCCAAGCATTATTTCTCTCATGAAGGAGACTGGACAGCTCAGCAGAAAACCAGGGATTGTTTCGTCCCTTCACTCTAAATTTACGCAGAGGTGCATGACTATCTATAATTTTCATAAAACCAAGATAAAAATAAGACCATGCAGTTTCTACATCAGCACACAAATTGATTCTACCCCAATCAAAATCAAACAGATCATGTAAAAAACCCTGCTCCACAAAGTGTTTTTTGTCTCTCTTTGTGATGATACGTGGTTTAACCTTTTGGACCTTAGTGTCCCTAATTGTGGCTACAACACAGTGGTCACTCACATCATTAGCAAATACTCCCACAGATGAGTATTTATGTGGAACATTTGTTAAAATTAGATCAATTAAGGAGGATTTATTTGGGGACTTAATATTTGGGCGAGTAGGACTGTCTATAATCTGGGTAAAATTCAATGAGGTACACAGGTTTTTAAAATCCTCTGACACAGAAGTTAACCAGTCCCAATTAAAATCACCAAGCAGCACTATTTCCTTGTAGGAAAGTTGCGATAACAGTTTTGCCAATGACGATAAAGAGTCCTTGACAGCCGAAGGGGCCCTGTAGCAGCCCACCACCATGAGCTGTTGACCCTTTGTTACCTCAATATTCACGGCTAAAAATTCTAGCTGTTTACTAACAGATTTGGAAACCATATTGGTTACACAAAACTTATTTTTCACATAAATGGCAACGCCACCACCTTTTTTAGGGCGGTCAGTACGATATACACTGTAACCATTTATGTAAATGTCAGAGGCCAAAATGGATTTATCTAGCCACGTTTCTGATAAGACAATGACATCAGCATCAGTCGAACTCGCCCAAATACGGACACAATCTAATTTAGGTAACAGACTACGCACATTTAAATGAATTAAACCTAGCCCAGATCTAGATATAAAATCAGCAGGAGTAGCTATTTGAATAATACTGCTCGGTGGACCTGGATTTGGCTGTACATTTCCTGATAGTAACAACAATAAAAATACCAAGCACCTTTTCCTCTTAATCAACACACATACATTGTCAGCTGTTCTAGAGTCACCAGCAAACTTCGCGAAAGTGAGATTAGAGTTTAAAAAACAATTCTGAAGGACCATCGTGGCAGGCATGTGAGAAAGACAAACATTTTCCGAAATGAATGTCCGCGACAGTGCAACCAGCAATTGTTTGTGCAACACCTCCGAAACTGTACAGGGGATGTCCACAGCGGGCGGCAGAACATACCCGAATCCAGTAGATTGTTCAGGACGACTAGCGATCTTCTCCTTGTCCAGCACAGCCAAGAAAAGGCACAGCAGAAACACGACACCCGCCATTCTCCCAGTCCAGCACAACAGTATCCACGCTGTTCCCGGAGCAAGGTGGAGCAGGCCTCAGCTACAGCAGCACAGCACAGCAGAGCAGAGCAGGTGGAACCAGGCCTCAGCGGGCGGCAGCACAGCAGAGCAGGTGAAACCAGGCCTCAGCGGGCGGCAGCACAGCAGAGCAGAGCAGGTGAAACCAGGCCTCAGCTACAGCAGCACAGCAGAGTAGAGAAGGTAATCCCACCGCGTTACACCGGCTATTTAATCCACTTTACATCTCCGCCGGTAGCACAGGCTCGGAGAGGAGCGGCGATACGCGGTGTGAGTAGCGGCCAGAGGAGCAGCAAGAGGAGCGGCAAGAGGAGCGGCGATACGCGGTGTGAGGAGCGGCGAGAAGGGCGGCGAGAGGAGAGCCGGGACCACACTTCCGACTCTTTATCTCTGCAAGAGTTGCTCCCTCTCGTGCTAAATCCACTCGGCGGGCAAAAGTAGGATCCCAGAAGTGATTCGCCCAGTGTGGAGTGGCTCCTGAAACCCTTCCCGACGTGCCTTTAGTGGAACTCGGGTCCGCTGTGGTGGATGAGGTTGAACGTGGCCCTCATTGAAAACTCAGCAAAGGTGGATCACGTCTCAGCACTGACGGCATGTAACCTGTTCCTCAGGTGAGTTTCAGAGTGAGCAGCAGCAGCTGTGAGTGGCGAGCAGCAGCAGCAGCTGTGAGTGGCGAGCAGCAGCAGCATTTATAAAGGGAAACCGGCGTAGGAAGTGCCGTACGCACTTTCCTCGCCGGTAGGCCTACGCAATGTTTGGTGAATCGGAAAATGTCGGAACATTTCTGTACCTATTTTTTGGATTTCTACTACGTAAGCAACCTTCCCACGTGAATCCTATGCACGGCGTTATAAATGAGGCCCCTGAGCTGTAGTTATCAGTCTCTCAGTCTGACTGGAGAGGACTTGTTGACAGCTCATTATATCCGTTAGCGCAGCTAGCTAGCACCAGATGCTAACAACAACAATACACGTAATTTACACACGGCATCTATTGCACGTCTGTCCGTCCTGGGAGAGGGATCCCTCCTCTGTTGCTCTCCCTGAGGTTTCTCACATTTTTCCCTTTAAACTGGGTTTTCTTTGGAAGTTTTTCCTTGTACGATGTGAGGGTCTAAGGACAGAGGGTGTCGTATTGTCATACTGATATTCTGTACACACTGTGAAGACCACTGAGACAAATGTAACATTTGTGATATTGGGCTATATAAATAAACATTGATTGATTGATTGATTGACGTAACCGGTGCGCACGCTTTCTCTCTCGCTCGCGCCACACACACACACCCTCCCGAGCTTGAATGACACACAGAGACCAATCGAGGGCATTAGTATGATCTGTATGAAAGTGGCCATGTCAGCAGGCCACATCATGTAGACAGCCAGTCACCCTCTGTGAGGCGTCAGACCCACATTTGCGCAGCGTTGCGTTCACAATACATAGTATAAAAAAAGGAATTCTTCAGGCCAGCAGGCCAGGCCATCGGGAAACCTCCCGGTCCTCCCGATGGCCAGTCCGGGCCAGGCTACGATAAGTAATAAGGGTGTTATGAGTGAGTTTCTGTACAACAGAACGCTCGTGGCTAATTCAGGCTCAGCGCTAGCTTTGTGGGTTTCTTTGAAAAAAATAAATAAAAATCAGTTAGCTGAGTTTCTTCCAGTATATCCAGTTTCTTACATGGATATAAAACATTCATAGTTTATTGAATATTAAGATGCCCTCAGACGCTGTTTCCTGCAGATGACGCATTTTTCCCCCCAGTATCGGGGGTGCGGTGTAGAAGAGGTTAAGTATATTTTGATGCTAATACTTTTTAACGTTTTGTTTGCAGGACTTTGACTTGTAACAGAGTATTCCTACACTCTGGTACTTCTACTTCGACTTAAGTAAAGAGCTGAGTACTTGTTCCATCTCTGTAAACTCATCAATAAGTTTGGGCCTGTGTTCTTAAAGAAGGAACTTGCTAAAGCTGCTGCATCATCGGTAAAATACCTCTCGCCCACACTCTCGCCCTTCTGGAAGAACACAGTAACACCTTCAGCAACACCCTGACCCCCCCCCCCCCCCCAGACCAGGTAGACCAGGGCTCCACAGCTGTTCCCCTCTCACATCTTTATGCACTCGTAACACACTAATAAATGTTCCCATTCCTGCACTACCAGTGGTGCCTTTTATCTTTATTTGTATCTCCCTTTACAGTACATTTGTATTTTTCTATTTGTGTGTACATACACAACAGTGCACATGTATTATTTTATTTATATAAGTATTGTACCATTTATACTAAGCATCATGACCCCAAAATACTATTTTAGTTTGAATCAAGGACTTCAGTGTGAAATGCTACTTCTGTGTAAAGAGCCCATTTTCATAACGGAAGGATAAAACTGACTTTAATCATTTTAAGATTCGCTTTAATCAATGTTTGAAAATGAATTCTTCATATATGATAAATGAGAGGTAACATTTTATTTATGGTATTATTTCCACACATTTCTCTCCATTCTTCCTTCTGCCAACGGTGTCGCAGTTTCTCGTCTCTCCCGTTGTTGTGCTTAATGCGTACGCATGGGTTAGAGTTTGTGTGGAGGACCGCACGTTTTCCCGTCAAGTTAGTATTTTATAAATCGTAAACATTGCGTAGAAACTGGCGTACGCTATTTTTTGAGCGTATATCCCTTTATAAATGAGGCCCCAAGTGAGGTAAAAGACTCTGCTGAGTGTTTAGATAGTTAACTTAGTCTAATGGCGCGTTTCCACTGCATGCCTCGCTCGGCCTCGCTCGGTTTGGTTAGGCCTTATTAGGCCCGGCTCACTTTAATGCTGCGCTTCCATTACAGTTTAGGAACTGGGGTAGTTACTATAGTAACGCAGTGTAGGCGGAGCCGTGACGTCATCTTCAATGAGAGCACCAGAAAAACAACACAGCCGTTAGCTCTTAACCCTCAGAGCTCTCAGCTCTTCATATCTGTTCAGAAACTAGACAAAAGTTAAACAAGTACAAACCACAGACTGCCTGTGTCATGGCGAATACAGTCGCTGCTTTATTTATGTCTGTAGGCCGTTGTTGTGATTGTGGACGGTCGGAGCATATATAGCGTTAGCTTAGCCAGGCTCCATTTAGAAAACACGCATTTTAAAAGGGTTTTTCGCCTGCCGTCTGTCTGCAGACTTGTCAAAGCATTAATTCATGGTTTTTACTAACCGGTATCAGTATGTTGTTACTTCGGCATCATTTTGAAACGTGTATTACAATTAAATCACGGTCAAATATGTTCATCTTGTTGTAGTTGTAGCCCCCTTGCCAGCGATTCTCTCTCTAGTTTAGCATACTCAGCCCGACTTAGCCTGGTTGTTCCTGGCCCTAGAACCACGATTTAGTCGGGCCAGAAAAAAGGTGAAAAAGTAGCCCCGGGCCAAAACTAGGCCAAGTGGAAACGCAACCAAAAACGGGCCCCGCACGGCTCGGCACGCTTAAAGCGAGCTACCCGCTGCAGTGGAAACGCGTCATAAGTTATCTCAGTGGGTCTCAAACGGTTTGGTCACCATTTATATAAACACATATTTCCATTTGAAGGGGGAGTCATTAGTAAAATATGCATGCAAACAAATTTAACTAGGTGAAAGGTAAGATAAACTTTAAAAACTTGTTGAGAGCTAAAACTAGTCTTTGCTGCTGCCTCAAAGAGGAGCAGGGGGAGAGGAGGGAGAGGAGGGAGAGGAGGGAGAGGAGGGAGAGGAGGGAGAGGAGGGAGAGGAGGGAGACAGGTGAGGCTGATTCAGGAGCACACACTCACAACTATAAATGAACCAAAAACAAATAAATACACAAGTTTCAATGTTTTTCATATTGGATATAATAATAATAATAATAGCTGGGATTTCTATAGCGCCTTTCAAGGGACCCAAGGTCGCTTTACAGGAATAGGGCAAGCACAAACAAAACAAAACAAAGGTCAGACAGACAAAACAACAGATAGATTTAAGGGCCGAAAGCCTTGATGAACAGATGGGACTTGAGGGCCCTTTTGAAGGCGTCCAGTGTGGGGATGTTGCGAATCTCCGCAGGGAGAGCGTTCCAGAGGGTGGGGGCTGCCACACTGAAGGCTCTGTCCCCGAAGGTTCTCAGTTTGGTGCGGGGGGTGGTGAGCAGGCCAGAGTCTGAAGACCGCAGGTTCCGGGGTGGGGCATGCGGGTGAAGGATGTCCGATAGGTACTGGGGGGCAAGGGCATGGAGGGACTTGTAGGTCAGGAGGAGGACTTTATAAGTTATGCGGAACTTGACCGGCAACCAGTGGAGGTGGATGAGGGTGGGAGTGATGTGCTGCCACGGCTTTGTGTGTGTGAGGACCCGAGCTGCACAATTTTGGACATACTGGAGCCTGTCCAGGGTTTTGTTGGGAACCCCGAACAGGACACCATTGCAGTAGTCCAAGCGGGTGGTGACAAATGCATGCACCAGGGTCTCGGCAACCGACTCCGAGAGTGACGGTCGGAGTCTGGAAATGTTCCGCAGGTGGTAGAAAGCCGATTTGGTTACAGACTTGACGTGGGAATGGAAGGAAAGGGTGGATATGGTATGTTATTGGTTATGGCCATGTTCTTATGATTTTATGATTATTTAAATGTACACAGTTCTGTTTCATATGGGTGTAGTCTCTTTATTTCCCCCTCAAAGTGCACCAGATTGATGCATTTCCAACATTTAAAAAAAAATCTTACCGGGGGAGCATGCCCCGGACCCCCCTAGAGGATTTGAGGTCCACCTCCACTTAAAATATGTTCACATGGATAGGTTCCTAAATCGATTTGGGCAGCAACGCTGTATATATTGACAAATAAATCCAGGAAAATGGCACAAAAGAAAACTGGTAGTAGCCTGGCTGGGTGTATAATTCCCGGCCTGTCCCAGTCCGGCCCTGATCGTAGCTGCATGTCCAACCCATCGATCTGATCGTGAGTACATACATCATCACTCCATGATAAGAACTCGCGAAGCTATTAACAAGAACAGACATCAAAACCGCTAAAAACGGCAACATGGCTCACCTTGGTTGTTGTCTGGTCAAAAGTGGTCTTCAATGGCATTAAAACGATAAAACGCTACTGAAGTTAATCCATAGGTTAATCCAATGTGTCTGTGTCCCTTTGAAATGATTTCTGATAATCCATGAGCAATAAACCTGCTTTTCCGTTTCCAGATGTCAGAGCGAGAGATAGCTTCACTCTGATGCAAACCTGCATGCGCTAAGCCCCCACCTTTTGTGTTAACATGTGTGTGTATGGGGAGATTCCCCTTCGATTATATTGGCTCTAACAGTCAGAAAGAGATGTCAATCACCAAAATCGACCAATGGGTTCCAGAGAAACGGTAAAACCCCCATTTCCACCCAAATCACCTCAGAGGTGGATTTCTTTTGCTAAACCTCTCTAAAGAGGTCAAATGTCACTTGTTTTGCATCAATCTTCTGACTTTTCTACATCCAACTCACAGGTTTATCATTACTTTGAGAGAAAATATTATTAATGTAACCCTTTTAGAAGGGAAGATATGGTTATTTGTTCTGGGAATGTCATTTTCGAGCCTGAGACCTGAAAAACAGGCTCAGGGCTAAACTGGTTAAAGTAGTTGTAATGGCAATTTCCATGTTCCCATGTCCTATATATTTGCCACTGCTTTCACAGGAGGTTTTAAGAGTGATCCTGACGCAGACACGAACAGATGGATTTCCGGTCTTTTGCTGCAGTTTAGAATGATGGTTTATTTTGCATTTACATACCAAGGTTTTATTACACTGTGTCAATGATTGTGGTATGAGCATCTGCTGGGCTGGTGCCGTTCTGGCCATGCTCGTGGAATCGGTATGCTCTTCCTCCTGTGTCCATGTCATTTCCTGTCACCTGTGACTGCTTTTATACACCCGGTGCAGCTAAACCCCGCCACCAAGTGTTCAAAATAGTATTGTAGTATAAATATAAATAAAGTAAACTGACATAACAACAACACCCCTAAATGGCTCCTACAGTAGTCATTGTGCAGATTGGTCAATTTCAGAATAATATAAATGATATGTTTTATAATTATTGATGCATTAAAGTGTTATCAAAGCTAGTTGTAATGACTGTATACTGCAGGGTAGCTTGTGAATGTAGTAAAAAAAATGTTTTTTTATGTATTTTATGCGCTTTTAACTCTAAACTCGTTAAAGTCCCCTTCTTCCTGCATTAAATGTGCCCCTCATAAATGTATTGGCCCCATTACTGCCCCCCACTTAAATTAATCTAGTACCGCCATTGCACTCAAGTAAAGTTAGGGTACCTACAATTGAAAATAAATCTACTTGGTTACTTTACACCACTCTGAGTTTGTGATGCATAAAGAACATTTCACAAACTGGTTGCAGGTGTTCCTCAAGAGCGACCGTGTGTCCCGGATGGTGCAGAGCGGCGGCTGCTCGGCCAGCGATTCCCGGGAGGTTTTTAAGAAGCACATAGAGAAGAGGGTGCGCAGCCTGCCTGAGATCGACGGCCTGAGCAAGGAGACGGTGCTGAGCTCCTGGATCGCCAAGTTTGACACCATCTACCGAGGAGAGGAGGACCCCCGGAAGCACCAGCAGAGGATGACAGCCAGCGCCGCCTCCGAGCTCATCCTCAGCAAGGACCAGCTGTACGAGATGTTCCAGCAGATCCTGGGCGTCAAGAAGTTTGAGCACCAGCTGCTCTACAACGCCTGCCAGGTCAGTGCTCCAATACCTAACTGTTTATCTGTCAATATGTGACAGACACCTCTGTGGATCTCTCCCTTTTAGTAGTTTATTTTGCGAAACAAAATGATTGTCTTACTGTACCTCTGTGTACATTTGAATGTGTTCTTTGACTCAGGTGTCAGTGTTGAAGAGCGGAATAAGAGAGCTGTTTGACTGAGTTTATTTTGTCATTCAATAACTCTAAAATTAGCTTGATAAGGAGATTGAATCATCCGTTTCTTTCATTTCATAAATCACACTGACATTGTGTTTTGACCTGACCAATCAGTCGGGGATGATGAGTCCAACCAGTTGGTGCTATTTTTTTAGAAACTGTCGTAATGACGAGGGAGAAAAGGTTTGTCTATGAGAGATTTTTGAGCTTTGCTAAAAGCCACTGTGTCAAGTGTCCATCTTGGGTTGCCGTCCGGAGTTGTCCAATATGGCGGACCATCTCGCACATGCGCAGTACCGATCGGGCAGGGGGACGGATCGGGTAGTGACAAGCACTGTCACTACCCGATCTGCAGCTCTGCCCGATCTGCAGCTCTGCCCGATCTGCAGTGCGCATGTGCCAGATGGTCGTTCTGTGTGACACGAAAGAAATGGGGAAATCGTGTTGGTGAACACGAATCAATAGATTAATTTCGTGACTATAACACAAAATGCCGTGAGACTGGGTTGTGACTGAAGTCCAAACAGCAGAGTGTGAGTGTCAGAGTTGTGTTAATTGTGGAAAGGTTGCACAAAACATGTGTCTTTTCCTTGGAGGAAGCCACAACACCTCTGCATGAACGTTTAAGTGTTCAGTGGATTCAAAGCGTTAAACAATGCATATGAAACCTATTATAAAACAATACAAATTAAAGAGGCAAAAAAGCCAACCTTATTTTCAATACATTTACGTTGGATCAAAACTCCATCCCACATGTGTGGACGCTCGGCAAGGTTCTGTGGCAAACCGAATGCAGAGAAGCAGGGGGTTCAATCAGCTGGAAATGTGCTGCGGGATGATAATGAGTTATTAATATGCAGACTGCGATGATAATCACAGAGCAGGCAGATAAAGAAGATGGATGTGGTAATAATGTGTCCGTGGTCTCTGGATCCTCAGCCCCTCACTCAGCAGCTCTACAAGTCTCTCTGTCTCTGTCCACACACATGTTCCAGCTCTTTGGCGTTTACAGTTTGATCATTTGCCAACAGCTGAGGTTTGACATGGAGAGTGGTTTATAAAAGGCACATCACTTCTAAATGGATTCAGTACCAAGGACAAACTGGTGAGCTGCTTTTTATCGACTTTCAGAGGGGTTAGCGCTGCCTTATATATCTCACGAAGGAAGTTCCTAACAGACATCAGGGGGGTGTCTATAAGTTTCATCATTTCAGCAATTACAAATGATCTCTGTTGAATTGAGTTTAAGTGTTTTAATGTGGACCCAAATCTTTACTAAAATATTCTGAAAACACATACAAGTGGTCTTAAAGCATAAACAATGTTTTAAAAACATATGAAATTAACATACAGGCCAGGTGACGTTCTTAAAGGTCCCGTGTCATGGCCATTTCCACTGATCATAGTTCCATTGTTGAGGTCTACTAGAATAGATTTATACTGTGCAATGTTCCAAACTCACATTGGTTTCTCAGCATCTCTGTAAACTACGTGTATTCACTGAATGTCACTCTGCCTTTAACGGCTCGGTGTAGCTCCAGTAGCTCCAGCCCCCCCCCTCCCTGTGAGCACAGTATGCTCTGATTGGTCGGGACGTTGTGAATCGCGCTGAGCTCCGTGGAGGTGTGATTTCCTTGTTTAGCGATACACAGCCAAACACAGTCAAACTCACCCTGAGCACACACAAAGTCACAGCCGAAGTAAAAACAATAAGTGTGGCTTGATAGTGAGAAAGAAAAAGGTTGATAAACGCTGTGAGAATGGGTCTGCAGAGAGAATTCCGCCGCGATCCCAACTGTCTGTTATCAGCCTGCAGCCAGGGAGGAGAGACCAGCTGAGCTGCCTGCACTGAGTGGCCGTTTCTCAGACCCAATCCCAAACCACTCCCTCGACCCTACCCCTCCGTGATGGAGTGAACTCCGTCTGTAGCCACACTCGCAGCTCAACGAGGCTCCCTCCTGTCAGATGGATGGAGTAAATACAGCAGCAAGCTTTGGGACGGCCTCCCCTCTCTCCGGCAGAAACAGGAAGTGCCGTAACTGTATGTAACAACGGTTTCAAATCAGCTTCTCTTAGACAAAAAATGTAAATGAATAACTCAAATAAAACTCCAAACATCTTTCATTGTGTTACTTTTTTGTAAAACTCTTTTAGTTTTAAACCTGATGTTTATAAGCTTCTTAGTTTTTGCAACGGTCTGTAAATATACACAACTTTATAATAAAATGCACACATTTACCTTTTTCTGGACTAAACACAGGTTTGATCCTAAGTTAAAAACATATGAGGTCATCATGAGGTCGTTAACATCACAATTTATCAGTGGATGTTTGCTGGAACTACTTGTAAACAGCGTGTTTCCCGACGGACACACACAGCGTGACTCCGGTCAGGGAGAGACCGGTCTCAAGTCAGCACCGCTGCAGACTCGCCATATTGAGGGCTGTTGCAAACCAACGAGTGTGGAGCGGTGTGGAGGGGGAGTGGGCTATCAAGCCCTCAAACAGCGAGTCTGCATCGGCTGTTGCAAAAACTAAGAAGCTTATAAACATCAGGTTTAAAACTAAAAGAGCTTTGAAACACAATGAAAGATGTTTGGAGTTTTATTTGAGTTATTCATTTACATTTTTTGTCTAAGAGATGCTGATTTGAAACCGTTGTTACATACAGTTACGGCACTTCCTGTTTCTGCCGGAGAGAGGGGAGGCCGTCCCAAAGCTTGCTGCTGTGTTTACTCCCTCCATCTGACAGGAGGGAGCCTCGTTGAGCTGTGAGTGTGGCTACAGACGGAGTTCACTCCGTCACGGAGGGGTAGGGTTGAGGGAGTGGTTTGGGATTGGGCCTAAATGCATGTTGAATGCCCAACATTCTGCGCCACTCTATGACGTAGTATACTTGAAATAGTTGCTCTGCAGCATGTGTACTCGCGATTGAGAAACGGCCACTGTGTGTGTGAGGAAGTCCGTGGATTGGTCAATTTGGACCAATCAGCGGGGGCTTAACCTAACGGCTCCGCGGACGTAACGGCTCCACGGATTGGTCCATTTGGTTCCGGGTAACGCATGACCGTATCGCGTCATAGCTCTGGGCGCGGCTACTGGCCATTCCTACGTCACAATACCCAGGAAGCAGGGGCGGATCTACGGGGGGGCAAGGGGGGGAAGCTGCCCCCCCACTGGAGAGCCTTGCCCCCCCAGCTGCCCCCCTAACTTTTGTTTCCTTAAAACTGTACTAAAACAAACCTACACTATTTCCACAAGCTTCTCAAGCAACGAAACAAGCATTACATTAGTTAAAAGGGAATCATTTTAAATATCATTTTAGGCTCGTTAAAAACGTAGCTACGGCCCTGCATTAAACTGCGGAGCGGCGTTCACACAGACCGCGGCTCACAGAGCTGCAGAGAGGGAGCGAGCTGTCCCAGCACCTATGGATCAGCTTCCCCTGGGAGCATTTCCCTTTCCACTAGTTTTGTTTTTACTAAGGACGAGAGCTTGAAACTAAATATTAATAAAACGCTGCCGTTTGAATCGATAGCGTTTAACAGACGGGCGCTGTTTGGGGCGTTACGTTACAAAATACTACGCAGACAGCGTTAGCTGGGAGATCGATCACTTTGCTAAACTACGCGGTAGCCTACTATTAAATCCACGAAAACTACACATCACAGCCATGAGGCCAGATCAATGAAACCAGGATGCATCCTTTACCTTAAAAACTGGATCCAAACACAGCTGCCCGTGTGCGCTTGATCAATACTTTCTGATGATATGCTACTTATTAGCTACATGGCCCTAACGTGTAAAGTTATACAAGCATTTGTACCAGTGCTTTTCACAAGTAGACTCTTGCAGGCCAGAGTATAGGAGTGATTCAACAACAACAAAAAGACATATCTGAGAAGTGATCAGGACGAACAGAAAGAGGAAAAGGAAAAGAGAGATGAAGAGACCAGGAGGGTCAGAGCAGGAGGAAGAGGAGGAGATGAAGAGACCAGGAGGGTCAGAGCAGGAGGAAGAGGAGGAGATGAAGAGACCAGGAGGGTCAGAGCAGGAGGAAGAGGAGGAGATGAAGAGACCAGGAGGGTCAGAGCAGGAGGAAGAGGAGGAGATGAAGAGACCAGGAGGGTCAGAGCAGGAGGAAGCCAGGAGGAGATGAAGACATTAGTGAAGAAGAAGAAGGAATGTATGTGAGGAATAAAGATGAAGTGTCAGAAAGAGGGCCAGAGGCAGGGATCAGGAGGCAGATGAAAGTCCAGCTGGACCACATGGTGTGTTCTTATTCTCCTCACATGTTCCATCACAGCAGCTCAATCTAGCAGCTCTTAGTATTGACAATTATTGATTGAAATGTTTTGCTGCACAGGTCACCTGTAGCTCTCTGAAGAGATGGGTGATGCCATTTGTGTACTTAATTATAACTAAGTACTTACAGTATGCAGAATTAGAGTATTCTCTGAATCGTGTGCCTTTTGGGTCTTTATATCTTTGAAAAATTAAACCAAAATGTTTGGTCAACATCTGGTAGTGGACTACTTACATTTTCCCACCTCAGGCACAACATATAAATAATTACTAGGAATTTACTTGAAAAAATTTAACAGGGCTGAAGTTTTTGACAAAAAGTAGCCATGAGACCTTGTTTAGCTCAGATATGGCACCACATGGAGGTCAAGGACATTACAAAATTGTAATATTTTGCAAAACTATTGTTTATTTTGCAATAACAATTATATACTATTATTAATTCATATAACAGAGTTGAAATGTTGAGCTTGTCAATCTTAATCTGAGAATACAAAAACTGAAATATAGATAAGAGAAGAAACTGACACTTTTGTGATGTAATTCCCTCCCTGCAGATCACACATGGACTGATCCAGTATTTTAAGGAGGGTAAATGGTATGGCGTGACGGGGTTGAAACAAACTGAGGGACGTGTGTCAATATTGCAATTTCATAGATAATTCAAGTATTTTTTCAGAATTTATTTTTGATCAGTTAAAGTTGACAAGCATATGATTATATTAGCAGCAAAGGAATAATAATTGGCCATTTTGATTTGTTTAATATTAAATTAATATGTAATAATGCTTAGTGAGCACATGCAAATATGTCTGTCTAATACTAAGACAACACGTTTTTTAAAAACAAAATATATATTTAATTTTACATTGTAATTCAAAACAACCTGTTCCATTAATTAATTGCTTTAAAATACATTTTGTAGTTTCCTTTCATTTAAAATGATTGAAGTAAGCTTGGGGGACTTAAAGGGCACCCGATTGTTTGTCTGAACACCTTGTTTCTCTTGTGCATTAAGAACACTTGTGTTAGGGCATGAATTAACAATAAATAGGTTATATACAGTATCAAATACCACGTACTGTCCGCCTTCCCATGCCACCCTGGCATGACCTCTTGCCCCCCCTTTGCCCCCCCATGTAAAATGTTCTAGAACCGCCACTGCCAGGAAGTAAACAATGGACACTGAGTATCTTCAACGAGGCGTTTTGAAAACATGTAGTTTTACTCGCTACAGGGTGTACTTTGAGGGTTTTGACTCTGCAGACCGTTTACATGCATAACAACCTTCATAACACACAAGGGGACGGGTAATAACCGAAAAAGCATGACTTGGGACCTTAAAGTGTGTGATACATTCAGACATTCAAATATTTCAGTTAGAGACAATTATTTGCTTCTTATTTTTTATGATTTGGTAATTTTTTTACCAACCAAATATGATACAATTAAATGCCCACTACAGTTTCCAGATTTCAAATAATGTATTTTGAAGTCCATGAGGAAAAATGATGTGTGTCGTCAATCAACACAATCTTTAAAAAAACCGATATGTCTTTATATGTTAACCCCATACGCACATTATATAGAAAAATAGATATATTTATGGGGTTAGATTTATCTCATAAATAGTTGTGAACATAAAAAGAATTTGTGTGTAAATATGTGATTTGTAAATGTAAAACACCATCCACAAATGCATTTAAAAGATTTGCAAGCTCACAAATAAATTTGCAAATGTAAAACGGATCTGCAAATACGCAAAATATTTTCACAAAAAAGATCTGTGAATACAATAATTAATTTACAAATAAACAAAAGGAATTTGTGAATATCTCTTTAACATTGACAACTTTCGATCAGGCATTTGTGAATCCATTTTGTATTTGTCAACCAAAAATGCGCTTGTGGATCTCAAGTCTCTGCTTGTGGAGCATCTTTTTACACACACAGAGCACATGTACATGTAGCACATGTCTTCCGAGCGTCTTGCTTCAGAAGCGAGGCAAGAATACTTTCTATAATTCGGAAAACGAAGAGTGGAACAGGCGAGCAAGTGTGTATGCGTCATATGAGAGGCCCCGCCTTACATTTTCCGCCACAGATTTGGGGAAATTGGTCCGTGCGCAAAGCATTGTGGGGATTTTAAGACCGCGGAGTCTACACATGTGCAGCCTCGAAATGTCTTGCTACGAAGTAAGCCGGGCTCGGTAGAATTCCAAGTATGCTGGACATTGGAACAGTACTTCGGCGGCACTCGACGCTTGAAATAGTGGCTCTGGAGCAGCTTTACTCGAGATTGAGAAACATCCACAGTTTTGAGAGAAACTTTCCGCCGGTCTCGACCGAAATCTACTCGTGTCACTCGGTTATTTTCGGAAACCACGTGATGGCCTGCTGATGACGACATTTCCGCATTTCAAGGTTTCAAAGTAAGAGCATGATGGTTTGTTTAATGTGCCGTTTTTGTATTACTTCAATGAACAGTGGTACGTTAGGTGCATTTTTCATCACCATTACATTACATGTCACTTGTTAGATGCTTTTATCCAAAGCGACTTACATACTCAATACCGTGGACAATCCCCACAGGAGCAATTTGGGGTGAAGTGTCTCAGGGACACAACGACATGCTGACTGCAGTGGGGTTTGAACCTGATCCGAACACCAACGCTCAACCCACTGCACCAGATGCCTCGTTGTTGTAACCAACATGTTATAGTGATAGTTAGTTTGAGTTTATTTGTTCAATACAGCCAGTGGCGAGTGGTCATTTGGGGCAGGTGCACAGCCCCACCTGGTGTCAGCAGAAAGTAATTCAAATAATAATTCCAAAAAAATGTAAATGCAAAAAAAATACATCTTAAAATATATTTTAAGATCATGTTTAATCATCTAATTCGTCTGTAAATTGCTGTTTTAGTCTGTTTTCTTCTAATTACTGTCTACAGTGTGCCTATTGAGCCGTTTTGAGCGACGTGGGTCAAGCCCCGATCTGGCCCCTCCCTTTCACTGTCAAAGTGACTGGTTGCTGTAAAAACTACACTGCGCATGCTCAGAGTCTTTTTCTATTCAATGTGTGCGGCAAAGAAATAATCACCATCGGGGGACTGTGCTGACATACCCACCAAACGTCATCTCAATTTTCAGAGAGCTGATTGGCTGTAAGTACGTGTGCCACAAAAATAGTAGTTGTTTTTGAAGAGGACACGAGAGAGGGCAGCGTACAGCAATTAAAATCAGTAAAACGGAAAGCAAATGAATGAAGTTGACCTCTACTTCAGCTTTGGTTTGTTCATTTTATGTCAGAGCTTTTGTTGATCTTCTGTGTTTTGCCTACAGGCTATTGCTCTGCTGGATCGATTGATATTGTGACCTCGGTGATGAGTGTCTGTGTTTTCCTTATACCCCCCCCCCTCTCTCTATCGGAACCATGGATAGCCTACAGCAGGGGTAGCCAACATGGTGCCCGCGGGCATTTAGTCGCCCACAGGGGTAATGTGAGTCACCCGCGGGTAGGGTTGGGTTCCAACATTTCGATTCCAACGGCATCATTTAGAAATGTGAATTTCGGTTCCGCTTTTCGATGCCTAAGGAAATGTTTCTCGCCGCTCTCCGTAGCCTACTGTATGACTACGGCGAGGCGGGAAATGTAGCGTTGTACCTACACTTCCTACAGCGTAACTTGAGACCAGGGCCGGCCCGTCGCACTGGCGTTATAGATGTTCGCCTAGGGCGCCAGATCTGGGAGGCGCTGCGCTGACAGCTCTGGGAGGAAAAATGTTTTGACCGTTGGTGCTCATCCTAATTATCGGCCTTGATGTAACAACATTCATAATTAAGTAAATGTAACACCCTTTTCATCCCGGTTACACTTCTCATTTGCCCTGTACGATGAAAATGGGGGATGTTGGCTTATCTGGCGCCCGCAGCTCACAGCCAAAGTGCGAGTGAGCGAGGGCGAAAGGGAGGGCGCTGTTGTTATTAGCATCTGGTGCTAGCTGCTCTAACGGAAGAAGAAGATGTTTCTACAATGATGTGGAGGGAGAGTCCTCTCCAGTCAGACTGAGGCTGATAACTTCAGCTCAGTGAGGTAAAGGACTCTGAGGGTTTAGATAGTTCACTTTAGTCTAAGTTATCTCAGTGGGTCTCAAACGGTTTGATCACAATTTATGTAAACACATATTTCCAAGGCACTCCTTTATAATTATTGGGATAAAACAGGTTTGAAATCATTCCAACGTAAACTATAGAACAGTAAACCAGACATATCGTTTTAAACTGGAGAGATAAAAACATATGCATAAATAAAATAGTAAAATAAGATATGAATGAACAACAAAACTAAAATACGTTATATGTATTTGTTATTGGTTGACTATGGTAGGTTACTGGTTATGTTCACATACTTATTTAATTATTCAAATGTAAACCGATCTTTTTCATATGGGTGTTTAGAGTTGTAGGCCTACCCCCTAGATCTAGTCTCTAGTAATTCTGCTTAAAGTGCACCAGATAGAAGCATTTTACTTTAAAATGTTCAAACATGTCTTCCCGGTATGCCTGAGAAGGCAGATATGCTGGTTTTTCTCAACAAGAACTGTTCTTTAAAAGTTGGACTGTTGCACTGTTGTAGCTTCAGTGGTTCTCAGGTTACAGTTACATAGCAGTGAAAATGTCAAGGACTCTTTATCGTCTTTGGCAAAACTGTTATCGCAACTTTCCTACAAGGAAATAGTGCTGCTTGGTGATTTTAATTGGGACTGGTTAACTTCTGTGTCAGAGGATTTTAAAAACCTGTGTACCTCATTGAATTTTACCCAGATTATAGACAGTCCTACTCGCCCAAATATTAAGTCCCCAAACAAATCCTCCTTAATTGATCTAATTTTAACAAATGTTCCACATAAATACTCATCTGTGGGAGTATTTGCTAATGATGTGAGTGACCACTGTGTTGTGGCCACAATTAGGGACACTAAGGTCCAAAAGGTTAAACCACGTGTCATCACAAAGAGAGACAAAAAACACTTTCTGGAGCAGGGTTTTTTACATGATCCGTTTGATTTTGATTGGGGTAGAATCAATTTGTGTGCTGATGTAGAAACTGCATGGTCTTATTTTTATCTTGGTTTTATGAAAATTATAGATAGACATGCACCTCTGCGTACATTTAGAGTGAAGGGACGAAACAATCCCTGGTTTTCTGCTGAGCTGTCCAGTCTCCTTCATGAGAGAAATAATGCTTGGGCTAAGGCTAGGAAATCAGGCTCAGAGGTAGAATGGCTACGTTTTAGGCAGCTAAGAAATAGCTTCACATCTCAAATAAAAAGTGCTAAATCAAAGTACTATTTGTCGGTTACCACAGAAAACCTGAATAATCCTAGGACATTTTGGAAAGCCATAAAATCGATTTCCACTGGTGATATCCCAAATGAGCTACCTCCGTGCCTCACCACAGCATCTGGCACTATATCAGACAGGGCTACTATGCTAAATTGCTTTAATGAGCATTTTGTGTCTTGTGGCTCTCTGTTTGGCTGTGTGGCTCCTGTGAACGCTCCAATCCTTGACTCTGAACAATGTGGTCTGGAAAACCCTTTCAGTTTTACTCCTTTAACTATTGGTATTGTTCATGAAGCATTATCCAAGTTAGATCCTAGGAAACCGGCTGGCCCGGACAACGTAGAACCTTTCTTTTTAAAGATAGCTGCAGATTTTATTGCTCCACCTCTTACTTCTCTTTTTAACCTCTCCCTCAGCACGAACACAATTCCAAAAGTATGGAAGTCTGCTTATGTCCTGCCTTTACTGAAAGGAGGGGAGGCAACTATTTTAAATAACTATAGGCCTATCTCTAAATTGTCAGTTCTGGCTAAGGTGCTCGAACGCTTAGTGAGTGAACAGGTAAAGGAGTTTTTATGTATAAATGACATCCTGTCTAATCATCAGTCAGGATTCAGAAAGAATCACAGCACCATCACTGCGACAATGAAAGTGGTGAATGATATTACTAGTATTTTAGATAATAAGCAGAGTTGTTCAGCTCTGTTTATTGACCTTTCCAAAGCGCTTGACACTGTTGATCATCTCATCTTAAAGCAGAGGCTACTCAGTATAGGCATATCCAGCCATGCAGTGGGTGGTTTGTGAACTACCTCTCTGAAAGGTCCCAATGTGTTCATTTTGATGGACTGTCTTCTGAATGGTTAAACATTTCTAATGGTGTACCACAAGGTTCTGTTTTAGGACCACTTTTATTCTCCATATATATTAACAGCGTAGGTGATAATGTGGATGAAGCTACTTTACATTTTTATGCGGATGATACTGTGATGTACTGTGCAGGTCCCTCCATTCAGGAGGCTGGTGTTAAATTACAGGCTGTTTTTAACACTATTCAGACTCAGCTCTCTGAGCTTAAGCTTCTTTTAAATGTGGATAAAACCAAGGTAATGCTCTTTTCAAAAGCTAAAAAGACACCAGAGCCTGTTTTAGATATTGTAACTACGCAAGGAACAAAACTTGAAGTTGTTGCCTGTTACAAATACCTGGGTATCTGGCTTGATGATTGTCTCTCTTTTAAACTCCATGTCAATAACCTGCTTAAAAAACTGAGGGTTAGACTAGGTTTCTTTTTCAGAAACAAGTCCTGTTTCTCGCTTGAGGCCAGGAAAAGGCTAGTCACTGTGACCTTTTTACCTGTGCTGGACTATGGGGATTTGTTGTATATGAATGCACCTGCCAATTACCTGAGCAAATTGATGCTGCGTATCACAGTGCTCTGAGATTTGTCACACATTGTAAAGCGCTTACACATCACTGTACACTGTATACCAAGGCAGGTTTACCATCACTCTCTGTACGGAGGCTCAGTCACTGGTACACGTTTATCTATAAAGCTTTGTTGGGTAAACTCCCGTATTATATCTGCTCTCTGATAATACAGAGAGTTGCAAGCAGCTATTGTCTGAGGTCACATGATGTAGTCTTGTTAGATGTGCCAAGAGCAAGGAATGTCTTCGGTAAGACAGCTTTTATGTGCGCAGCTCCACTTGCTTGGAACAATCTTCAGCAAGAATTGAAACTGAGCAATCTCATTCCTCTGCATGTTTTTAAAGCTAGGGTAAATGAAATGCTTGCTGATACAATGGGCACTTGTAAATGTCTATAACTATGTATCCTGTAAATATAATGTATAATGTCCTTTATTGTTTTATTGTTTCATGTGGAACCTATATGCTGCAGGTCTCCCTTGAAAAAGAGATCTATGATCTCAATGGGACCAATCTGAATAAATAAAGGTTTGAAATGAAATGAAATGAATATAAACAGACTGATTCATGTGAATATTACTTTAAACTAACCTGTGTAAAAGTTTCTCGAATAAATGTAATTTTTTTGGTGGAAGAAGCATGTATCATTTTTTTACCCTGCCCCTCAAAGAATCGGAATTGAGAACCGTTAAGAACCGGAATCGAAAAGTAGAATCGGAATCGGAATCGAAATCGTGGAAATTCAAACGATACCCAACCCTACCCGCGGGGCATGTTCTAAAAATAGCTCGCCAAGCAAATCCAAAATGTAAAAAATACACAAAACAAAAAAGGAAATGTAATTTAAAAGAATCTACCCTATGCATAAACGAAACCTCAATCATAGCGAACTCTATCTACTTACTGCAACTCTATATCTATCTAACAGCTCTCTATCTCCTCCCCCCACAATGAATATCGACCAATCACGTTCTTGCTTGATTTGCGGGACCAGCGTTGCAGTCGGGAAGAAAAGCAATGTGGAGCAGCACCTCACCACTTCATAAGGAGTGTGACCTTTCCTTCACTAGCAGGAACCACGTCACAACTGTGTGATGTTTGTAAGTGTATTGAAGTAACATGTGAATGATATGAGGGGGGTGAAGGGATGATCTGGGAGGACGAGCTGTGGTCCGTGCAGTGGGAGACTCAGAGTGGGGGTTCCGTCTCCGGCATGATCTGCGTGGGCTGATTACGGGCCCCCAAAAGAGTCGGATTAAAGCAGCGTGTGCGTGTCTGAGATCATTGAGATTGTTGTGGATGTAAGCGTGATACGATGACGAGCGGCCGAGGGCCTAGATGGTTGGATAAGAGATGCCCGGTCTAGCTGCTGTGGACGCTGCGCCAATGCGGAAGGAATGGCTCGAATAGTATTCTGAGCATATCCCCAAAGTGAGCAACACGTTGTGGAAGTGTTTCTGGAACCAGCAACGTGTGGCCGTTTGCCCTGTTTCAGTGAGAAAGAGTGGGCGTTGAGGCGTTGCGTATGCATCGTACCTTGCGCTGAGGTATTTGGTTAGTGGCTCGTATGGCTGGGATACGAGTTCAGGCGGAAGATGTGGATGGGGAAAGAAATTCCCAGCTGATCCGTTTTACTCCGGAGTGTGAATATGAGAGTCGTTTGCCGTGGAGGGCTAACACCTGCCGTTTCGTGCATCTGTCTGCCTGTAAGTAGTTTGACAAGAGGAGAGTGATGCGCTGTACTTTCTCTGAGGATAGAGAAGCCCGGAAAGACATTGAGTCCAGGGTGATGCCTAGAAACTCAATGGAGGTTGTAGGCCCTGAGGTTTTCTCCTCAGACAGAGGAATGCCAAGGTCTGCAAAATATTTGTATGAGTGTGCTCAGCCCGTGGCAGGGGGGTGAGGATGGTGGAGTGACCGTGAGAAAGAAGTCGAGAAGATGGAGCACGTGGGGGAGTCTGTGGTTGTTTGGGGACTATTGAATGGCCTATCATGAATCCTTCTTTGACTTCTTTGGCCAGTAAGGTGTCGAAGGTGTGAGGTTCTGTTAAAGCGGACTGAAGGTTGTGGCAGGTGTGAGATGTGTCAGGCAGTATTGCTATGCCTGGGTGGAAACCATGGGTGAAGCCGTTGGTGAGAAAGTAAACAGACTATCTGGATGATTCGCTGAGGCAGTAGCTAAGTTGCTTATCCTGACGGGTGTGCTGAGTTGCCGTGCTAGTCAATCTGCTGATGTAGTTGGGTTGTGAGGGCAGGTGCTCCTGGCATGAGCGCCGCTGCAGAAAGAGCAGATGTGACTGAGGCGGCAGCTAGAAAAAGAGCAGCCTAGGTCATTGAAATTGTTGCACACCATCCTGCCTCCTTGCGGGTGATAGACGGTTAAAGTCTGAGGCGTTGCGTGATGGAGAGGAAAGTGAGTGAGGTGTTTGAGATGGTGGAGAGCTGACTAAGCATGCTAAGGCCGGGTGGGAGGGGGCTCCGCTTAATTGGCAAGAGAGGAGATGCGCGTGCTGCGAAGATGCGGCAGTAACGCTCGGAGTCCGGAGCGCCCCGGTATGTTCCCTGGTTGAACTGCTTGATGCGGCTTGGCTAGCGAAGTTTATTTTATTATTTGTATTATTTTTTTATGAGAGAGAGACCGGAGCGTCTGCTCACTGCGAGGGTCAGAGAGAGAGAGACCGGAGCGTCTGCTCACTGCGAGGGTCAGAGAGAGAGAGACCGGAGCGTCTGCTCGCTGCGAGGGTCAGAGAGAGAGAGACCGGAGCGTCTGCTCGCTGCGAGGGTCAGAGAGAGAGAGAGACCGGAGCGTCTGCTCGCTGCGAGGGTCAGAGAGAGAGAGACCGGAGCGTCTGCTCGCTGCGAGGGTCAGAGAGAGAGAGACCGGAGCGTCTGCTCACTGCGAGGGTCAGAGAGAGAGAGAGACCGGAGCGTCTGCTCGCTGCGAGGGTCAGAGAGAGAGAGACCGGAGCGTCTGCTCGCTGCGAGGGTCAGAGAGAGAGAGACCGGAGCGTCTGCTCGCTGCGAGGGTCAGAGAGAGAGAGAGACCGGAGCGTCTGCTCACTGCGAGGGTCAGAGAGAGAGAGAGAGACCGGAGCGTCTGCTCACTGCGAGGGTTAGAGAGAGAGAGACCGGAGCGTCTGCTCGCTGCGAGGGTCAGAGAGAGAGAGAGACCGGAGCGTCTGCTCGCTGCGAGGGTCAGAGAGAGAGAGACCGGAGCGTCTGCTCACTGCGAGGGTCAGAGAGAGAGACCGGAGCGTCTGCTCACTGCGAGGGTCAGAGAGAGAGAGACCGGAGCGTCTGCTCACTGCGAGGGTCAGAGAGAAAGAGACCGGAGCGTCTGCTCACTGCGAGGGTCAGAGAGAGAGAGAGACCGGAGCGTCTGCTCACTGCTAGGGTCAGAGAGAGAGAGAGAGACCGGAGCGTCTGCTCACTGCGAGGGTCGAGAGAGAGAGAGAACGGAGCGTCTGCTCACTGCGAGGGTTAGAGAGAGAGAGACCGGAGCGTCTGCTCGCTGCGAGGGTCAGAGAGAGAGAGAGACCGGAGCGTCTGCTCGCTGCGAGGGTTAGAGAGAGAGAGACCGGAGCGTCTGCTCGCTGCGAGGGTCAGAGAGAGAGAGAGACCGGAGCGTCTGCTCGCTGCGAGGGTCAGAGAGAGAGAGACCGGAGCGTCTGCTCACTGCGAGGGTCAGAGAGAGAGAGACCGGAGCGTCTGCTCACTGCGAGGGTCAGAGAGAGAGAGACCGGAGCGTCTGCTCACTGCGAGGGTCAGAGAGAGAGAGACCGGAGCGTCTGCTCACTGCGAGGGTCGGAGAGAGGGAGACCGGAGCGTCTGCTCACTGCGAGGGTCAGAGAGAGAGAGAGACCGGAGCGTCTGCTCACTGCTAGGGTCAGAGAGAGAGAGAGAGACCGGAGCGTCTGCTCACTGCGAGGGTCGAGAGAGAAGAGAGAACGGAGCGTCTGCTCACTGCGAGGGTCAGAGAGAGAGAGACCGGAGCGTCTGCTCGCTGCGAGGGTCAGAGAGAGAGAGACCGGAGCGTCTGCTCACTGCGAGTGTCAGAGAGAGAGACCGGAGCGTCTGCTCACTGCGAGGGTCGAGAGAGAGAGAGACCGGAGTGTCTGCTCGCTGCGAGGGTCAGAGAGAGAGAGACCGGAGCGTCTGCTCACTGCGAGGGTCAGAGAGAGAGAGAGACCGGAGCGTCTGCTCACTGCGAGGGTCAGAGAGAGAGAGACCGGAGTGTCTGCTCGCTGCGAGGGTCAGAGAGAGAGAGACCGGAGCGTCTGCTCACTAGTTCTGGGAGGGAAAAAAACATTTTTGGCCGTTGGTGCTCATCCTAATTTTCGGCCTTGATGTAACAACATTCATAACTAGAGAATGCAATTCCTGAAGAAATTGCTAGTGGGGATGCTTTATGCTGAAAGTCTGACGCTAAACTGCTATGCTGAAATGTACTGAAGAAAGTGAAGAATTTAGATTGAAATGATACATGAACACTGGGGGCTTGAATGTGTGATGAGAGAAGAAAAGAAAGTAAAAAGGCTTGGAAAAGCATCAGGATATTTGAACTGCAAACTTCTGAACTTGATGGCGAGTAGCAACGGCATTTGATGACACCCCATAATACGCTTAGATGCGTTGATGGCTGCATCGTTACCAAACCTGTGAAGTTTTGGGGCGTTTGGAGCAGTTTTACTGAAGTTATGAGAAAGCCGTGTTTCATGGCGAGCATTTGAAGACATCTCAAAACTGTCCCGTAGATGTCTTCACGGCTGGACTGTTGGCACACTGCTATCTGAAGTCTGCTGCTCTGAAGTCTGCTGCTCTGAAGTCTGCTGCTCTGAAGTCTGCTGCTCTGAGCATGTCAGCTGGAGTGATGACATAATCGTGTTCCATGACACAGGTGTTTCTAGGTGTGCAGAGATCACAGGTTTCCATTGTTCTGAATGAGAGATGAACCTCGTACATGTGAACGTTTTGTGGAAGAACCGTAACGGATATCTGTGAAATTTCAAAACGTGAAGCATGTCAAGGAAGTTGAGTATCTGAAGTGTACTTTTTGTGTACTTTCGGATTAATAATGTGGCCTTTTTGGCAGTTTAACTAAAGGTGTGCGGCTGCTGCCGTGAGGAAATATCAGCCTGAAATTACAATGGGGTTTAATGGAGGCATGTTGAACGTTGTTGTCACTTCATGCCCTCAAGAGGCATTTTGTTTAATTATTTTGCTTAATTATTTGTAATTTTTCAAGCAACGAGATGTTTTCCTACGTTTGTCATGAAAAATGATGTCTCAGGAATGTACACTGTAGGGTTTTAGAATTAAGGCAGTTTTAAAAAAATATATGAATGCGAATTTCAAACTGTCCTCCACTCTAGCTGTGGCATCACGCACTCTAGTTAATTTTAAAATCTGAAGAAAACCTCTTTAACAAGGTCTGAACAATGTTTAATATCTCTAAAAGTAAGATTTAAAAGTTGTTTTACACGAATAATGTCAGAAAGATGTGTAACATTTTAAAGTTGGAATGAGGTTTCTGAGTGAAAGTATGAATGAACAGTTAGCAGTTGAATCGCATGAAGATTTGTTGAAGTCTGAAGAATTTCTCCATTGACTTCAATGGTTAAAAATGTGATGTATTATGGGATGTATCTCTCGAATTATGAAAGTTATGAATGAGAAAAGTAATAGCCATCGATTCCCGACCGAGCTGAACGTTTTGATGTTTGAACGGAGTTTCTGCGATGTTCAATGCGGGAGAAGAAGCGCGGCAAAATAAGTCGGCGGAATAATAATAAATGTTAGTGGGAATGCAGCATTTCATTTATTAAGTAAATGTAACACCCTTTTCACCCCGGTTACACTTTTCATTTGTCCTGTACGATGGGCGCTGTAAGTGATGAAAGTGGGGGATGTTGGCTTATCTGGCACCCGCAGCTCAAATAACGCCACTTATGTGTAGGGTTGGGTATCGTTTGAATTTCCACGATTCTGATTCCGATTCCGATTCTACTTTTCGATTCCGGTTCTTAACGGTTCTCAATTCCGATTCGTTGAGGGGCAGGGTAAAAAAAATAATACATGCTTCTCAGGCATACCGGGAAGACATGTTCAATCTGGTGCACTTTAAGCAGAATTACTAGAGACTAGATCTAGGGGGTACAACTCTAAACACCCATATGAAAAAGATCGGTTTACATTTTAATAATTAAATAAGTATGTGAACATAACCAGTAACCTACCATAGCCAACCAATAACAAATACATGTAACGTATTTTAGTTTTGTTGTTCATTCATATCTTATTTTACTATTTTATTAATGCATATTTTTGTATCTCTCCAGCTTAAAACGATATGTCTGGTTTACTGTCCTATAGTATACATTAGAATGATTTCAAACCTGTTTTATCCCAATAATTATAAAGGAGTGCCTTGGAAATATGTGTTCACATTAATTGTGATCAAACCGTTTGAGACCCACTGAGATAACTTAGACTAAAGTGAACTATCTAAACACTCAGAGTCCTTTACCTCACTGAGCTGAAGTTATCAGCCTCAGTCTGACTGGAGAGGACTCTCCTCCACATCATTGTAGAAACATCTTCTTCTTCCGTTAGAGCAGCTAGCACCAGATGCTAATAACAACAGCGTGTACCGGTGCGCCCTCCCTTTCTCCCTCGCTCACTCGCACGCTCACTCGCACGCTCACTCGCATGCTCACTCGCACTTTGGCTGTGAGCTGCGGTTGCCAGATAAGCCAACATCCCCCATTTTCATTACTTACAGCGCCCATCGTACAGGGCAAATGAAACGTGTAACCGGGGTGAAAAGGGTGTTACATTTACTTAATTATGAATGTTGTTACATCAAGGCCGAACATTAGGATGAGCACCAACGGTCAAAACATTTTTTTTCTCCCAGAGCTACCAGCGCAGCGCCTCCACAGATCTGGCGCCCTAGGCGAACATCTATAACGCCAGTGCGACGGGCCGGCCCTGGTCTCAGGTTACGCTGTAGGAAGTGTAGGTACAACCATAGATATATATATAAACATGTGTTTATATCGATGGGTACAACGCTACATTTCCCGCCCCTTCGCAGTCATACAGTAGGCTACGGAGAGCGGTGAGAAACATTTCCTCAGGCATCGAAAAGCAGAACCGAAATTCACATGTCTAAATTATGCCGTTGGAATCGAAATGTTGGAACCGGTTCCGAACCGGAACCGGTTCTCGGTACCCAACCCTACTTATGTGACAGACAAGAATAGTATATGACCATAGTAACAGACAAGAAGAGTATGTGACAGACAAGAATAGTCAATTCTGATGTCTAACACTTAATGTGGAGAAAGAGATGTCCTGTATGGGTTGATTGTGCGTTGATCTGTTGGTAATGGTCCGGCGGGCGGAGCTGCAGGATTTCACACACGTTGCATACCGCTATTTTATTGTCATTTTCGGACACCTTAAAATACTGCCAGACTGGTGAAGCCATTTTGGCGAGCTTGTTTTGTCATGCACAGAGAAAAGTGTCATGCGATCTGCTCTTGCGATCGGCATTTTTAGAGAGCACCGATCGATCGGCAGGGAGTGAGTATCGGCCGATATCGATCGGAGCATCCCTAATGGAAACCAAACAATGGTGTACCTATATTAAAGTCAGAGTGGAAAAAGTCGTAAGTAAATCTGATTTTGTCAGAAATCGGGAGAAATATGAACCCGGGAGGAAACCGGGAGAGGGCAATGAAATCGGGAGTCTCCCGCGAAAATCGGGAGGGTTGGCAAGTATGGTTGGAGGAGAGTTGTGTAAATAAATGTATTATATTAACAGATTTCGCCTAACTGTATTAGGTTAGTTGAAAGCAACACTATTAAGTTAAAACATAAGGTTCATCTTAATATTATTTAACTAACCTAATACAGTTATGTGAAATGTGTTGACATAATACATTTAATTAAAGTCAACATTTCAGTTTGTTCAGTATTCTTAATGCCGCTACACACCAACCTGAGACCAAAGAAAGCGTACCGTAGGCATCCCGACTTTTACGTCCGCGACGTCGCCTGCGTCGGCTACACCACCCGAACAAACCGCAAAGACTTCAGTCGACGAGTGGCAATAACTGTCCTTACCAGCAGGCGGCGGTAGTGTGTATTCAACAGAGGCAACAGCCAATCAGAGTGATTTCTTTCTCAACATGTTGAATCGGCCGCGGGAGGTGTGAAAATGTGCCGTAAAGCAACAACGGTGCGGGACACACCAACCTGAATAGTGCGCCGCGAATGCCCGACTGCCTCTGACGGCCTCTGGGTGTTTCTCAATCGCGAGGATGCTGGCTTGGTAGTCGCGTACTTCCAAGTCACTTCCTTCATAAATGAAGCCAGTATGCTTCCAAGCCACGGCTTCGGAAAACGAAGAAGAATGGAACAGACTAACAAGTGTGCCACTCTCTCTAACGGTTTCAACATAAACTGTACCGAAAATAAATACCTCACAACGTCTATCTAATTATGAACTTGCTTTACTTTCACGGAACACATTTTTGGTGATAACAAACAAATGTAACAAAGTAACATATTTACCAACACATGTTCTACGCCACTACATACTTACATTTAAATGTGTGCTGCGTCTGTTCAGCAATTCTCCGCAAGGTTTTTTTAAATTGGTCCGTGCGCAAAGCATTGTGGGGATTTTAAGGACGCGAAGTCTACCCATGTGCAGCCTCGAAATTTCCCCCAAACCAAGGACGCGGCCTCGGTGGAATTCCAAGTATGCTGGAGATTGGAACAGCCCTTCGGCGGCACTCGATGACGTAGCATCCTTGAAATATTGGCTTGGAAGCCAGTATCCTCGAGATTGAGAAACGGCCTCTGACTCCCAAAATGGGTAGGTGTGTCAGGGCCTTTAGAGTTACAATGTGTACAATTTTAAAAAGCATTGTTATTTTTATTTTACCCAGCATTTATGAAAATTACTTTTTGATGTTGATTGAAGTTGTTCATGGTAGTGTTGTAATGTACGGTGGCCCTGAAGTGCATAAAACACCACAGCATTTTACAAAACACCACAGCATTTCACAAAACACTTCAACATTTCATAAAACACAATGAATTTCAAAAAACGCCACACCATTTCACATAACGCTTCAGCATTTCACAAAACTCTTCAGCATTTCACAAAACGCTTCAGCATTTTACAAAACACCACAGCATTTCACAAAACACTTCAACATTTCATAAAACACAATGAATTTCAAAAAACGCCACACCATTTCACATAACGCTTCAGCATTTCACAAAACTCTTCAGCATTTCACAAAACGCTTCAGCATTTCACAAAACACTTCAACATTTCATAAAACACAATGAAATTTCAAAAAACGCCACAGCATTTCACAAAACGCTTCAGCATTTCACAAAACACTACAGCATTTCACAAAACACTTCAGCATTTCACAAAACGCTTCAGCATTTCACAAAACACTACAGCATTTCACAAAACACTTCAGCATTTCACAAAACACTTCAGCATTTCACAAAACACTACAGCATTTCACAAAACACTTCAGCATTTCACAAAACGCTTCAGCATTTCACAAAACACTACAGCATTTCACAAAACACTTCCGCATTTCACAAAACGCTTCAGCATTTCACAAAACACTACAGCATTTCACAAAACACTTCAGCATTTCACAAAACGCTTCAGCATTTCACAAAACACTACAGCATTTCACAAAACACTTCAGCATTTCACAAAACGCTTCAGCATTTCACAAAACACTACAGCATTTCACAAAACACTTCAGCATTTCACAAAACGCTTCAGCATTTCACAAAACACTACAGCATTTCACAAAACACTTCAGCATTTCACAAAACACTTCAGCATTTCACAAAACACTTCAACATTTCATAAAACACAATGAAATTTCAAAAAACGCCACAGCATTTCACAAAACACTACAGCATTTCACAAAACACTTCAACATTTCATAAAACACAATGACATTTCAAAAAACGCCACAGCATTTCAGAAAACACTTCAACATTTCAACTTTTACGGAAAGGGTATTCCTTAACTCTCCTGTTATCCTTGGGGTCAATTTGACCCAAAACTGTTAAGCCCGAGAGACCCCGGTACCGGGGCCCTCCTGCAACATCTTGCAGAAAACAGTGTCTGAGGGCATGTTCATTTAATAAACTATGAATGTTTTATATCCATGTAACGGAAAGAAACTCATCTAATCATATAACACACGTGGCCTACGTGTGGGGCACAGTGCTGGTGATAAAGCGAGGCGGCTGGTTGTTGATAAACTGTTGGAGGAATGTGATATTCTGTGTTTACAAGAGACATGGTTACCTAAGCAAGATCTGGAAAGGCTGAATACACTACATGCTAATGTTCATGGAGTTGGAGAGTCAACTACTGATCTCTGTGATCAAATGGCGCATGGCAGGATACCTGCACCACCAGGTATCCTGCCATGGCGATTCTCTGAACAGTAAATATGATCCTTTGGTTACAGATTGGACGTCGACTGGGCCATTGGTATAGAGATCAAGTATGAAAATAGGTCATTTATTATCATAAATATTTACACACCTTATGAATCATATGAAAATGAAGATGAATATCGCAATAGAATGGCATTTGTTAACGCATTCATTAAGGATAATGCCACAACCTGTGTGTATGTAGTGGGGGACTTGAATGCTGACATTTCGGATGTTAAATCTCTGTTCGGCAAATGTTTACTGCATTTTTGTAATGATAATAATCTCATACTGTCAAGTAAATCTCTTTTACCTGAGAAAAGCTTTACATATATTAGTGAAGCATGGCATAGTGCAGCGTTTCTCAAAGTGTGGGGCGCGCCCCACTGGTGGGGCGCAGAGATGTGATAGGTGGGTCGCGAAAAAAAAAAAGTATTTAAAAAAAAAAAAAATTCAAATATTTGTTTTACATTTTTTTTTCAAATTTATTTATTATTTATACACTGGTGGAATATCAAAACAAATAATTATATTTGTTTTAATGTTTTTAAATATTATTTTGTAGAATATCTTAGGCCCTCAAAGACAGGCTCGCCACTGGTAAAAATCTCTCATACACACATGTGAAACGCTCTCACAGACACACACAACAGCGTTGCAGTCGGGAAGAAAAGCAATGTGGAGCGAGAGAGCACACCTTTATCTATTTAATAAAGTTGTACAAAATAAAGTAAGAAATCATTCCAATGTGTACTATAGGACAGTAAAAAGTTTAAAAGGGGAGTGATTAGTCAAATATGCATAAATAAAAAGAAATAATGCTAACTAGGTAACATAAGATAAGAATAAACAAGTTTAAATGATTTGTTGTGATCATATTCTAAAGATGTTTGGATTATTGAAAAGTATACAGCTCCCTTTCATCTGAGTGTTGAGAGCTGTATCCATAAATTCATGTTGGGCTCAAAGTAGGGCTGCTCGATTATGGCAAAAATCATAATCTCGATTATTTGGGTCAATAATTGATATCACGATTATTAAAAACGATTAACCATTTACTTTGAAAAGCATCAATTTATTGAAGAAAATAATTTGAATAGTATGTTTTTAACAGTTGATTACCCTGAACTTTAAGTATAATTCAAATGAAAAACCTATTTAAAAAATAAATAAATCGTTTTATTTCGATTATGTTGTTTTCATAATCGTTGCAAGCCAAAATCGTAATTGCGATTAAAATACGATTTAATTGAGCAGCCCTAGCTCAAAGTGCACCAGATTGATGCATTCAACTTCAACATTTAAAAAAAATCTTCCTGGGGGTGCATGCCCCCGGACCCCCCTAGAGGATGTGACATCCACCACCAAATAAAGCAGGTTAAAATAATTAAATTGCATACATTTTATTTTAGTAAACACTGAAAACGGGTCCCACAGACCCAAACAGCACTTAAAGGTAGCATATAATAATGTTAAAATGTGCTAAATATATACACTGCAAAAAAACAAAAAAGAGGAGTAAAAGTAGCTCACGACTTGTTTTATTTTTTGAAAGTAGCTCTCATCCTAAAAAAAGTTGGAGACCCCTGTTATCGAACGATACATTTGACAATTTTAAGCTTGGCCTACCATTTTATTGGAGCGATGAGGAACAGGTGGGGCTTGAAAAGGCCCACCTGTTCAAAGTGGGGAATGACAGAAAAAGTTTGAGAACCACTGGCATAGTGTGTCATGGCTAGATCACTGTATATGCACAGCTGATGCACACGCTTCTCTGGACAACATTGACGTTTGTTATGAGTTAGCCACTACAGATCACATTCCTTTTGTATTGACCCTAAATGTTGAAAATATTCCGGTGCTTTCTGTTGATGACAATAAAACATACACAGGGAGGCTGGATTGGTCAAAGTTAAGTGAGAAGGATATTAATCACTACACCTCACTCACTGACTAATCATTAGACTTGGTTGTAATTCCTAGAGAAGCAATGCTGTGCAGTGACACCAACTGTAACAATGCGCAGCATGGTAGAGATCTATGTTTTACATATGATCTTATTATTGATGTGTTAAATGCCTCAAGTAAGGGTTTTTCCAACAGTAAGAAAAAGGAGCATATAAAACCTGGATGGAATGAACATGTGTCTGAGCTACACACTGCTGCGAGAGATGCTTTTAAATTGTGGGCCGAATCAGGAAGGCCGAGGTAGGGGTCTTTGTTTGAACATAAACAGGCCACTAATGCCAAATATAAGTATGCTGTCCGCTTCATTAAAAAAAGTGAGGACACAATGAGGGCTGACTCACTTGCCAGAAAGCTGCGCAACAATAGTTGCTATGATTTCTGGAAAGAGGTGAAAGTCATAAACAGCTGTAAGACTCCCTCACCGTCTTCCATTGAAGGAGAGTGTGGGTCAGGCAGCATCGCAGAACTGTGGCGACAACACTATCATGAGTTGTTCAACTGTGTTAGAGTGATGCATCTGTGGTTGAAAAGGTTGACTCCACTGAAAACGTTACAGTTAGATCAGAGGAAGTCTACAACACTATAATGAAACTAGAAAAGAACAAAGCTTGTGGCCCGGATCTCATCTCAGCTGAACACTTAAAACATGCCAGTCTTAAGCTTGCTCCTCTTCTTGCTCTGTGTCTTACTGGTTTCCTTAATCATGGTGTCTTACCAGATTCCATGTTATCTGTGCTACTTGTGCCATCAAGGATACAGCTGGGAAGATTAATGGAATTGATAATTACACACCCATTGCTTTAGCTAGCATTCTCTCCAAAGTGCTGGAGAACATTCTGTTGGATCGGCTGGAAAGGTATATTACCACAGCTGACAACCAGTTCGGTTTTAAAAGAAAACACGGCACAGATATGTGTATTCTTGCTTTAAAAGACATTATAGCAAAATACAGAAGCCATAATTCCACCATGTTTCTGTGTTTTATTGATGCTTCCAAGGCATTTGATCGACTGAATCATTACAAATGATTTGACAAAATGTGCCAGAGAGGGAAACCCAAGTACATAATAAGGATCTTAGCCTTCTGGTATGCACATCAGACTATGAGGTGAAGTGGGGCAATACTGTGTCTGAACATGTTTATGTTGGTAATGGGGTCAAGCAAGGTGGGATTTGATCTCCTGTGTTGTTTAATCTGTACCTGGATGATCTGTCTGGAAACTGAATTTGTGTAAAACTGGCTGTGTCATCGGAGCTACTGTTGTCAACCACCTTATGTACGCAGATGATTTAATCATCTTCTCCCCATGCAGTGCTGGCTTACAACAGCTTCTGAGGACTTGTTCCCAGTATGGCATTGCTTTTAATATGAAGTATAACGCCAAGAAGAGTAGCATCATGATTGTGAGAAGTAAAGAGGATAAAAAGGCTGTATTTCCTAATTTTATTCTCAGTAGCAACATTCTTCTTGTGTGCAGTGAGATTAAGAACCTTGGTCATTATATTTCTGATGATCTCACAGATGACAAAGACATCCATAGACAACGCTGCAAACTGTATGCCCAGGCAAACATATTAATGCGGAAGTTTCACAAGTGTTCACAAGTTTCACAAATCACTTTTTAAAGCTTTCTGTACACCATTGTACACGGCTCACCTGTGGAGTAACTACAAGGCTAGAAGCATGCAAAAATTAAAAGTTGCATACAACGATGCTTTACGGTTGCTGCTGAGGGTACCGAGATGGCACAGTGCCAGCCAGCTGTTTGTTAGCTTGGGGGTATCTACTTGTCAAGCACTTTTAAGAAAGTTAATGTACAGATTCATGAGTCGCCTGGAAGACTCGGACAATAATGTTATCTCGATTTTAATGAACCCTCTGAAGAGTTCTACCCGGTTCTCTTCCATGATTTGGAGACATTGGCGCAACAGCCTCTACAGACAGTGAGCATGTGTTTGCTCGCTGTGATTGGACTGATTTTATGTTTTTATCTGTTTTTTTTTATCTGTTTTGTGTTTAGCTTTTTATCTTATTTATTGATGAGTGTTTTGTCTTTTTGTGATATGGACCTTGAGTCTGAAATAAAGATTGGATGGAGCTAGTTAGCCAAAAACGGCAAAATGGCTCACCTGTGTCGTTGTCTGGTCAAAAGTGGTCTTCAATGGCATTAAAACGATAACAACGATGCTGAAGTTAATCCATAGGTTAATCCAATGTGTCTGTGTCACTTTGAATGATTTCTGATAATCCATGAGCAATAAACCTGCTTTTCGGTTTTGAGATGTCAGACCTAGAGACAGCTTCACTCTGGAGCAAAACTGTGTGCGCGAAGACGCCATCTTTTTTTTAACATGAGTGTGTGCGGGACGATTTCCCTTCGATTCTATTGGCTCTGACGGTCAGAAAGAGATGTCACATGTCAAAATCGAACAAGGGGGGCCAGAGATATGGAAAATCCACCCAAATGGCCCCAGAAGAGGTTTTTTTTGCTAAATCTGTCTAAAAAGGTCAAATATCACTTGTTTTGCATCAATCTTGATACAGGGTACTTATTATATGTTGTACTTTGGATTCCTAAAGCTTTTAGTCTACTAACCCATCATCCAAGGTTAGTTTTCACTATAAGTACAAAATATCTTTTGGACAGACACTATAATTTACAGTTTTTTACCATGTTCAATCTTTAAAATAAAAAGCATCTATATTTATTCTGACTTTTCTACATCCAACTCACAGGTTTATCATTACTTTGAGAAAAAAGATTATTAATTTAACCCTTTTAGAAGGGAAGATATGGTTATTTGTTCTGGGAATGTCATTTTCGAGCCTGAGACCTGAAAAACAGGCTCAGGGCTAAACTGGTTAAATGTTTAACGTATAAAAAAAAATGGTTTACATTATTTTTTTTCTTAGTATTTCATGACTTTTCCTAATTTAGTGCGGACTAATGGGTAAACACAAAATGAACATGAAGATCTTTTTTAAATGTCCTGTACGCACTTTGTACGCATCGGTGTTCCTTGGGGTCAATTTGGTTTTTAGTAGTATAAAACATATACATATTTCAATATTTTACACATATTTGTCTTGATTGTGTAGGATGATATTGAGGTGACTATTACAATCAAATGTATCATTGTAAAAAAAAACGACCCTCCTTTTAGTTATTGGTCCTTCAACAACATCAAAAAGATCTTACTTTAACATTTTATTTCAATCAGTGAGATTTTATGATGATTTATATTTTTTTCTATCGTCACATAATAGAAATTCTGGATGTATAAAGGGGTCTGTGGGGGGGAAGGTTGGGGTAATGTTTTTATTTAAATGGTTATTTAGGTCGTCAACTAAGATACCTAAAGCACCAGAGACATACATTTTGGTTAAAATGTGGAATATGATCATTGTCTTCAGTTTTAAACTACTGTGGTCAAATTGATCCCAGAGGACGTGGGGCAGTAGGCGAGCGCGCAGCCTTTGCAGACGTATCTGCCGTAGCCGCAGCACACCGCGTGTGTTTTACGGTCCTTTTTCGGCGGGCAGATCCGACACCTCTTCCTCTTGCTCGCCTCGGCACGAGGCCGGGAGGCGGAGGAGGACGGGGAGTCCGGGCGCGCGGAGACAGCAGCGGCATCGCGGTCTGTGTCATCGTTACCATCGTTACCATCGTTACCATCGTTACCATCGCCACCGCGGGCCCTGGTTGCGCGCTCCTTCCGCACGGACAGCTTTCACGACCGCGGCTGAGGTGCTTCCTCCTCTCGATGAACGGAGCCACCAGCGCTTTCCCCAGCCGCTCCAGGAACACCCTCCTCTTGTTGCCTTTGCCGGGCATCCACCCGGGGTTGAGCTCTCGCCACACGACAAAGGCGTTGTAGCAGGACACGTCCAGGATGTTGTGGAAGACCACCAGGGGCCAGCGCGCGGTCATCCTCCTGCAGCTGTAGGCGCAGATCAGGTTGTCCACGCTTCCCTTGTTGCGGTTGTAGTCGAGGATCACGCACGGCTTCTCGTCTGCGCACTCGCTGATCTCCGGGGGCCCCGTGTGGGAAGCGGGGATGGGGAGAATGTAAATGTACACGTAGATGTAGACGGATAGATAGACGGATAGATAGATATACGGACGGATAGATGGATACATAGATGTATGGAGGGACGGAACCAGTTGCTCATCCTCCTCCTCGTCCTGGGACACCTCGTCGTCCTCGTCCTCGTGCGTCCTCCTCTCCCCGAACCCCCTGACTGCGGGGGTCGTCTTCATCTTCTTCTTCTTCTTCTTGTCCATCTTCTTCTTTTTCTTCTTCCTCCTCGTCCTCGGAAGAATTCGTAGAGTCCTGCGGCGCGTTCGCGTAAAGCTTTCCTAGGACCTCTCGAGCGGTTAGGAAACGTGCGGCCATTGCTCCCCGAGGCTTAAGCGATGCGGCAGAGGGATGCTGCGGTGCGCTAGGCTAGAAGGGACAGGGGGGAAGGATAAAGGAGGGTCGCTCAGACCCGAGGGGCAGCGGGAGGGCTAGACGGGACGATGTGGTAAAGGAGGGAGGAGGGTCGCTCGGAGCCTAAGGGCGGCGGAGGGGCGATGCGGAGAGCTAGACGGGACGGGGTGGTGAAGGATGGAGGACGGTCGCTCGGACCCGAGGGGCGGCGGAGGGCTAGAAGGGACGTGGGGGGTAAGGATGAAGGGGGGTCGCTCGGAGCCTAAGGGTGGCGGAGGGGCGATGCGGAGAGCTACGCTAGACGGGACGGGGTGGCGGAGGATGACGGAGGGTCACTCGGACCCGAGGGGCAACGGGAGGGTAGGACGTTTCGCTTGGCACACGGTGGGAATGTGTCGGCATCTGCTGGCCCTGCGATGGTAGCGCGTGCACGAAAATGCGCACATCTGCCACGGGAAGCACAGGGAGGTTGATTGCGACCGAATGGAGCCAATTCCGGCCTTTGGGGAGCTGTGGCCATCCAGGAAGCAATTTTAAAAAGACCCCCCCTACACACCGCTGCCCTGCCCGTCTGGTATGCGTGTCTGTTAAGCCATCGTATGACCGCCGGTGGAGTTTCTCAGGCTCCGGCAGCAACTTCGTGAGCGGCAACTTCGTAAGGCACTCGTGAGGGCATCTTGTCAAATCGTGTCACCTTCGTGTTATCATCGGTAATAACAAGATGCCCTCACGAGTGCCTTACGAAGGGCAAAATGGACACACGAATTCAACACGAAAATGAACCTTCGCAAGTTCCTTCGGGAACTTTTTGGCATGCCAAAGATTGTGCCACCGCTCACGAAGTTGCTGCCGGAGCCTGAGAAACTCCACCGGCGGTCATACGAAGGCTTAAGATGCCCTCACGAATGGCCCGATGTTGTTACGATCAGAGCCGATTTTGAACATTTCCTTTACCGATTTTGAACATTTCCTTTATCGGTGTCAATTTCGGGACAGTGTGACAGGGCCTTTAAGGAATACCCTTTCCGTAAAAGTTGAAATGTTGAAGTGTTTTCTGAAATGCTGTGGTGTTTTCTGAAATGCTGTGGTGTTTTCTGAAATGCTGTGGTGTCTTGCACTTCAGGGCTACCGTAGTAATGGATTGTACATATGTTGTTGCTCCCAATGTATGAAGTGGACCAAATATTAGCCAGCAATGTTAATACCAAGACAACACAGGCTCATAACAGATGGAGATCCGTCACATAAAAACCACTTTGTAAATGATCATGACTATAAGCATTTCTATGTAGGTACAGTCGTGTTTTTTCTGGAATCCTGTAGAACATCCAACAGGGATATTTTCTGATTTCTCAGTCTGTGTCCTAAATATCTTCGAAAAGCTCGTCCAGTGTTTCTTCTCTACTCCTCTTGTCATAGATAATTGCCATTTTCTGGAGTGACCACTCTGAATTAATGAGCTGTAAACTGACAAATCTGTTGCTGTCTTTGGCAATACAGCTCTGAATGGAGACATGGGGAGGGATAATAGGAAGTCTTGTTGGCGATGGCAAGGCTGTAATTCTGTCTGCATGTGTGATGCTGCTTTGCATTTCTGAATGAGTTATCATTTAAATGAATGCTATTATCATTTGCACGTCCTAATACATATGGCTGTGTGAGAGGTTTTCTCTCTCGGCCCATCCCACAGCTGTGGGTTGCTTTTATTGGACACAGGATGGAGGCTATGATTAGAGAAAAGGCTTTTATTTCAATATTTTATTATTAAGGTGTTTTTTGTTGTCATAGTTTAGTAAGATATTTATGTTTCCATTGATGGTGCTGCTCTTTGCCATAAACAGTGTATATGTTATATCCAAAGTGCAAATAATCAAGCACATTTCCTCTATGCTTATAGTCGTCACTTTTCCAATGGCGTCACACTATACTAAAGACCTCCTTACGATGATGAAGTCTGCAGAGGGAGATGGCCCTTAGGCTTTTGTTTTGAAACTTCTGCAGGAAGTGTGATGTTTGATGAAACAGTGCTGTGTTAAAGAGATCAGTCATGACTCGGCACATGTCTTATTGTGGAACTAATGAATAGAGTGCTGTAAATGGTATTGATGGAGTTAACCATGTGACCATGTACCACGGAAAGCCTTAGCTCAAATATAACCTAAATATCCCAAATCCTAACTAAACCCAGTAGGTTTGGCTGAAGAATGGATTTACGTGCATTGTATTGTTTACATATATTACTATATTTATTTATTGTTCTTTTCTTTTCACTATCTCTGTAAAGCGACTTTGAGCAGCTGTAAAAGCGCTTACAAAATAAATCTATTATTATTATTACATGTTTTAAACACTTATACACTTGAAACTCTTTATAGTTTTTTTTGATAAGACCATCTACCATTACATTCAAATTCTGATCTAATCTGGAAATGAGATGACTTGAAAAACAAGTGTATACAAGTTAGGACTGTAGTTGCTTTAACAGTGTGTTCTGGTTGAACTGCCACTAAACGTTTCCAAACTGTGAAAGAAACTATAATCTAAGATGATACTACTATCTATTGTGCATATGTATTTCTGTTACTCAGCAGAACGACATCCTGAAGTAGTCTTACTGTATCATCATGTCGTTTCCTGCTTCTGCTCAGAAAAAGTGTGAATATCTACAAATGGAGCTGCGTCCATAGCAACGGTTGAGGTGGGGGGGGGGTCCTTCCTTTCCTCGGACAGAGAGCACACAGAGGCTTTCAGAGGGAAGCATCCAGGACCCTCTCCAGCAGTGTGAGACCCTGCGGAGGGTCCCCACTAGCCGTCACATTCAGGGGGGTGGATGTTAGCAGACCTCCTGCTTAGAAGCCCCTTCTAAGTAGCAGTAACAACAACAGCACCCCCCCCCCCTGCCCCAACCCCAACACAACAGCATTTCTTCAGATATTGCAAATATGAAAAAAGTCAAATTAAATGTTTTAAAGTAACACCCAATCTTTTGTTGGATACTATAATTAGTTTTGACCATATGATTACACAAGTCAAATCAAATATTCAGATATTCGTTATTTTCTAAGATACAAATATTTCTTTCACTATAATAACAACTGGTTTGTAAACATCATCTATTTAACCTACAACGTCTTAACCTCCAGTATTCATGCATACAGTTGTTATGGATGAGGAGTACAGGGTGGTCACCTGATAGAAAAGAAGAATGAGGGAGGGGTAGATGACAGAACATAACCACGGAAACGAGGATATGTGGAAGGGAGAGTAACATGGAGAGAGAGTGAATCAGAGGTCGTGATTAGGAGGAGGCAGACAGGAAGGGAGGCCCGGACATTAGGACTGACCACAACATGTCCACCAGACGAGCCTCTCCTCTTATCAGTGCTCAGGGTAAATACTGGCTTCTCTGTGAGGAGCGGCACTCTGTGCTCAATAGCTGCTCATTACAGTCACACAGCACCAGGCCACATGTACATCTCTAATCTCACACGAGACGCATGGTTACTAGCGCAGCCCTCATTGGAAGCACACCCTCACACACTATGCAGCCTTCTCAGAGCACCCACAGATGGCTTGCTGAATTAAAAGATGATATGACACTAAGTACATGTTTGTAACCAACACATGCACATCATTTGAACAGGCTCAGATACCAAACCCAGCATGTACAGTAATCCTGTAATCCACACTGTGAGCTTGGAACCCCCCCCCCCTAATGAGGCGTCGTGCGCCCCACTAGCTTATGTCCTATCTGCATGTAACTGCAGCTGCCCAGCTGGAAGCAGCTCAGCACAGATGAGGGTCCTGCAGCTGGAGGGGATCTGCCCCCTGCTGTCCTCTCTGCTGACACCTGTGGCTCCGGACCCTCGCATGCTTTGGAGGGAGAGCCAGACCCTGTGTTGCTGCCCTCATTAGTGGAGCTGTCTGATCTCTGCACAATGAGCCAGATGCTGAACATCTCTATGCAGTGCTGCAGACATTACTTATGTTGTGAAACCGACAGGCAGAATCTTTAGTTTGTCTGTATGCATTCCGTACTGCATCTCTCAAGCAAAGGAGAAAAGCATGTATTCATCCTTTTAGTTTGTTCACACCAACACTTTAAATGTGTACAACTTTCAAGCACATCTCTGACATGTGTGCAAGTTAAAACGCGTTCATGTTGGTGTATTTGCTTCTCTGACTGCAGCCCCTGATAGAGAGAGAAGTGAGCTGTGGGTGATGCTGCAGAGCGGCTGCTCAGAGAAGGATCGACAGCTCAATACAGCACGTCACTTGTTAGACGCTTCCATCCAACGCGACTCACACACTCAACACTGTGGGCGATCCCCACGGGAGCACCTTGGGGTGAAGGGTCTCAGGGACACAACCACATGCTGACTGCAGTGGGGTTTGAACCTGTGCCCCCCCCGATCCCAACACCAACGCACAACCCACTGCACCACATGCCTCCCAATACCAGCAGAACTGAGGCGAGGCCACACACGTCCAAGTATACTCAATGTATGTTTACACTTTGAAAAGTGTGTCCCAAGTTGTTTCAGAAAGGAGCGACAGAGAGCCTCCTGACTGGAGGCCACAGGCTGACACGCTCAGTGGAGGGTCCGCAGCCGGGTGTTACCACCCCCCAATCTGCCAAGCAGTGATACTGGTGAGAAGAACCTGCAAAGAACTCAAAGCAGAATAATTGACCAATTAGTATGGGCCATGCAGAGGTGGAGAAGTGTGTGGGAACACTCTGTCACAGTCAAAGTCCTGCATTCAAAATGTTCCTCAAGTAAAAGTAGAAAAGTATTATCATCTAAATATAGTGAAAGACAGTAAAAGTAGTCGTTGTGCAGATTGGTCCGTTTCAGAATAATATATATGATATGTTTTATAATGATTGATCATGAAAGTGTTCTCAAAGCTGGTGAAGGTGCAGCTAGTCTGAAGTACTTTGTAGACTGCAGGGTAGCTGGTGGATTCACTCCAGGTGGAACTAAAGTCTGATTCAACACTTGATTAGATTTACCATCATTCATCTGTGAAGTAACTAAAGGTATTAATACATGTAGTGGAGTAGAAGTACACCATGTACCTCTGAACTGTAGAGGAGTAGAAGTACACCATGTACCTCTGAACTGTAGAGGAGTAGAAGTACACCATGTACCTCTGAACTGTAGAGGAGTAGAAGTACACCATGTACCTCTGAACTGTAGAGGAGTAGAAGTACACCATGTACCTCTGAACTGTAGAGGAGTAGAAGTACACCATGTACCTCTGAACTGTAGAGGAGTAGAAGTACGCAGTAGCAAAACAATGAAAACAATCTCAAAATGGTACTGAAGTACAGTACTTGAGTACATCTCCTTAGTTACTTTACACCACTGGACTTGATGTAAATACAGTTGATGAATCCAGCGTAGGAAACGGATTGATAGGAACAATAAGAGATGAAAAGGCTGTTGAACCGTAAATACACGTGTTGTTGTGTCAGTCGTTGAAACAGAGCACGTTCTGAGCAACAGATGAGACGATGGTTCTCTAACAAACTGCACTCATCATATAGAGAGCAGCGGGTCCGGAGCGGCCACGTCTCGTGTGATGAATGTGCCTCGGCAGTAATGATGGCTGGAGCTGGAAGACTAATTGAATTGCAGACCGCCGGAGCGGATATGTAGTGAGGGAAGGACAGAGTGGGGGTCCTCTCCTTTGATCAGAGGGGCTGCAGCCATCAGGGCTGGTGGAGTCAGAAGCCACTGGACGCCCCTCGCTCTGTCAGGAGACCCACTGAGCAGCAGGGGGGGGGGGGGCTGACACAGCCACGGATCCATGGGACATAATCAAGAGTCTGTTTGCTCAAACCCCTTCAGCAGCAACGTCCGCTTTGAGAAGCATGCTCTGCCAGAAGCTGGACTATTAGCACACATTGCTGTTGGGTTTTAGGACTGTGATTTGTCTCGGATGTTATCATCTCACTAGTTCATCTGCACCGTCAGATAACGACCTGCATCAGCAGAAGAGGGCCGTCTGGTGGCACATTTGGGAACATGTCCACTTTCCTCGTGTACCATTTCTAAAAAAGTAAAAGTATGCCACTTGCAGCTCCCTCAAGAGCTCAAACTCCAGAGATGCTGGCCGCCCGGCTCAGGGCTCAGTCCACCACTTTGGCCAACACCGATATATCTCAATAACTATTTCATGGATTGCCACAATATGTTATATCCACTTGGTAACTTTGATATCCTCTGGCTTTCTTTCTTGCACCACTAACAAGTCTTCACTTGATTTGTGGAAGACCTTAACATCTATGGAACAGGCGCGCCGGATTCATTTTAGAAGTGGGGGGGCCAACAAAAGTGCGTGTGTATGGCCCAATCCCAAACCACGCCCTACACCCTACCCCTACACACTCCCCCTCCGTGACGGAGTGAACTCCGTGGAGATGAGGCTCCTCCTGTCAGATGGAGGGAGTACACACAGCAGCAAGCTTTGGGACGGCCTCCCCTCTCCGGCAGAAACAGGAAGTGCCGTAACTGTATGTAACAACGGTTTCAAATCAGCTTCTCTTTGACAAAAAGTTTAAATGAATAACTCAAATAAAACTCCAAACATCTTTCATTGTGTTTCAAAGCTCTTTTAGTTTTAAACCTGATGTTTATAAGCCTCTTAGTTTTTGCAATAGTCTGTAAATATACACAACTTTATAATAAAATGCACACATTGACCTTTTTCTAGATTAAACACAGGTTTGATCCTAAGTTAAAACATATGAGGTCATCAAGAGGCTGTTAACATCGCAGTTTATCGTGTAGTGGTTTTGCAAAGAATGAACCACTCTCTGTTTTTGTACCATTCTGCGTTGAAGTACCTTCTCTTTGCTCAAATAATCTAGCGGTCTCCTTTTTTCCGACAGTTAGCTACAGCTTTACCCGCCTCAATGTCCCGACAACAAACCTCCATGCAGTCGGAACCAGCCTGTTTCGGTTCAGCGGCGGCGGCGGTTTTGACGGTTTCTGTGGCCGCAGAGCTGCTGCTTTTGGGTTCATCTGCTGCGCTGGTTCTATGACTGAAGAAGGTCCAGGCTCCGGAGGTGTGGATGTCAGCGATGTGACCTTCCAGTTGTTACATTTAAGTTTAGATTGACTGTATTTAGTTTTCTTCTGCGCTGGTTCTTCTGACATGTGTTCAAGTGTATATATTATTTCTAGGTTAACGGCTGACACACACAGAACAACGTAACAAATAAAGTAAACAACGTAACAAATAAACAAATCTAAGCTTTTTTATTGGTTGTAATTTACATGGATACATTTGAATGGTGTGACAATGTCCTATTTGATTGGGTTAAAATGTACATATTCTTCCTGTTATGTCTGCCTGCTTTATTTTACCTAATGCAAAGTGACCTGCTCCATCGAAATCAGTCGCATTGACCCGAAGACACATTTTCATTCCTAGCTTTCTGATGATATCAGGATTGTTGTTGTACTCCAAATATTAAGCAAAATATGTCACATTATATAATGACTGTTACAGAGTCATCATTTTGAGAAAAAGGCCTTTAAAGTTTTCTCTTCTCTGGAATCCATCATTTCTCATCATGATTGATTATTAGCTAATGATCAAAATACTACGGAGGGAAGATATTTTCGTTTGGATTACTGCACTCACGAGAAACACCGGCTGTTGTTATGCCTGCTGTGACGTTAAGTTACTCCGTTCTCCGCTTGTAATTATGCCGAAGCTTCAAAGTTGTATTTATCATCTGAATTTGCCGAAACAAGTTTAATATTCTGAAAGCCAAGACTTTGTTTATTTGAAATCACATAAAAACAAACTGTAACGGACCCTGCCGTGTTATCTATGATTATACACCTTACATTCATCATTTCAGCGGGAGGGAGGGGGGGGCGGCGCTGAGGAACAGCAGAGTGGCGAGAGCTGTCATCTTCCCTTTACAAGCTTCAAACATGCCTGTAGCTAGTGAGATTGAATATAACAATCAAAAATAACAAAATATACACAGCTAGATCAGATCACGTTTTAGATGCGACTTTGGAGTAGAGGGGAATTATTGAAACGGGATTTGTACAGTTTTCCGCGGCACAGTTTCATGGAAACACATCAGCTTTTGGACGACAGTCAATATGGATTCAGGAAAGACAGATCAACATCTATGGCACTAATGGAATTAAGTGAGGAAATAGCAAACTGCATGGACAATAAAAAAACAAGCAGTGGGAATATTTATAGATTTACAAAAAGCATTTGACATAGATCACAATATTTTACTGATAAAACTGGAACGGTGTGGCATCAGAGGGGTGGGATTAAACTGGGTGAGAGATTATTTAAGCAACAGACAACAATTTGTTGAAATTGGTGAACATAAATCAGAATACATGAACATAACTTGTGGAGTACCTCAGGGGTCCGTGTTGGGCCCAAAGCTGTTCATAATATACATCAACGACATTTGCAGAGTATCAAATATATTGAAATTTATTTTATTTGCAGATGACACTAATATTTGTTGTTCCGGTGACAATTTGAAAGAGCTAATGGAAGTGATAACAGCAGAAATGATTAAAGTAAAACATTGGTTTGACACAAACAAATTATCATTAAATATAAGCAAAACAAAGATTATGTTATTTGGAAAACATAAAACAAATCCACAGATACAATTAATACTAGATAACATACACATAGAAAGAGTATATGAAATTAAGTTCCTTGGTGTGGGTTTAGAGCACAACATCAGCTGGAAACCTCATATCAATCATGTAAAAGCAATATTGGGAAAAGCCAGATACATTCTGGACTCATTGTATACTCTATATAACACACTAATATTGCCATATCTGATTTACTGTGTGGAGATTTGGGGAAACACGTACAAAACCAACCTACAGCCGTTATGCACATTGCAAAAAAGGGCTATAAGAGTTATCAATAATGTTGGATATCTTGAACACACTAATGTATTATTTTTGAAGTCACACATATTGAAGTTCATTGATCTGGTTAAATTTAAAACGGCACAAATCATGTACAGAGCCAGACATAATCTACTTCCTAGGAAATTAAAAACATTGTTCGTAGACAGAGAGGGTGGGTATACTTTGAGAGGAAATCTATGAAACAACTCAAGGTCAGAACAACTCTGAGAAGTATGAGTGTAACAATCTGTGGTGTGATTTTATGGAATGCTTTGGAGCAGGAGTTAAAACGAAGCACAAGCATAATTCAGTTTAAAAGGATGTACAGAAACACTTTTTTGGAAAAATATGAGAATGAAGAAAGGTGATTGAAGATGAGAAATGATTGTATATGTATGTATAAATGTAAATCTAAGTAGGAATAACTTGCATTATGATTTAAAGGACAATCATTGATCAAGTAAGGGGTGGGAATTAATAAGCATTTGCTTCCTCCTGCTCCCTTTCGGACACATATGATTTATTATTATTATTATTAATATGAAGACTTTTTTTGTTTTTTTTGTTGAATATACAAATATTACCATGAATGTGGATAAATACTGTATTATAACAATACTGTATTCTGTTTTTCACATTTGTTATTTGTTATTTTTTAATCTGTTCGAAATAAAGACTGAAAAAAAAATAAATAATAATAATTCTGCTGCTGCGAAAATGTGGGGCAGGGCTGAAAAGTGGGGGGGGGCAATGGCCCCCCCGCTTTCGGCGCCCTTGCTATGGGGTGGATTGGCACAGGCTTCATGATGACTCTGATCTGGCACCACCAATAAGTCGTTCTGTGTTTTTTAAATACAATGTCTTGTACACATGTTGGATGGATTGTCATAGAAACAATCCATTTGTCCTCAGGATGAATTGTGCAAACCATCAGGCGATTGATCTCTTGCTTTTAAAGCCCAGACAAACAACACCTTGGCTTTCATGTCGACATGGTTTGAAAGTGCTGCAATATCACTCAAATCAATGAGGTGGATTTATCATTCAGGAAACACATTGTGTATCAACCGCTGCTTTCTGTCATCAAAGTCCACATTGGGATCTGTGACATCTGAATCTCATCTAAAGACGTAAAAGAAAATAGTTTTCCAGTTTTATTATGAATTAATCTTTGATGTCATTTTGTAGCACAAATGCCCAAATCCTCTGGTTCCAGCTTCTTAAAAGTGATCATAGCCCTTTCTGTTTCCTTTCATTATTAATGTATCTTTCCTACATTTGTCAGCCCAACGGAAGCACTTCCATATGACGGCAAATCATTTAGTTCTATTTAAAAATATAGAATAAATGGATTAACTAGCCTTCCTCCGGAGACAAATGTATCATGTGTCCAACAGCAGCACTGTGCTGCACCTCTGCCTGTGCAGCTCTTCTTATGCCTTTGCAGCAGGGCTGGGGAACCTTTCCTCTCAAGGGCCATTTCCATTCTCCAACATCCTCCGAGGGCCGTGCAAAGGATTGACCTCTGCTTAAAAATACTAAAATCACAGCCCATTCATTTGGCTCTCTCAACACCGAACTGTAAGCATTTTCTTTTTCTTTATGGATATTTTCCAAATCACTTCCCTTTCAAACTATATTCTTGTTTATTTAACAACTTTTTTTTACTGTCATATAGTATTTTATACCAGTTTTTTCTTTATTCTCTTGTTTTTTTATAACTATAATGATCATAAAGATGTGCCTTTACCTGATCACTGGTTGTAGAAAAAGCTTCTTATATTCGTTAGCATAGCTAGCTAACCAGATGCTAATAACAGTCAAGTTACTGACTGTATGACAGATGAACAGACCACTGGGCTTTCAACTAAAGACACAGCAACGCAACAACTGCGGCATGTGTACGGCTCCTTGTGGGTAGGCTACTGCAATGTGTGGAAGTGGCGGAGCGGCGTTCTGGTGCTCTCCGTCAGAACTGCACCGCTGTCAGACGAGACATATACCACGTGATGACACGTTAGGCTTGTGTTGTGTTCAAGGACCCTGACCTCGGGAAAACAGTTACTCTCTTGTTTAATTATTTTGCGGTCTAGATTTCTTTAATTTTTTGCGTGTGTTTATAAATGACCTCGAGGGCCGCATCAAATGGCCACGCGGCCCTTTTGTTGACCGTTTCCGAGATCATTTCTCCTTTTTCTGAATGACAGAAGGAGCAATCGCAAACATGTGAGCCTGCTGTGATCAGGAACTGTCCATAGCGTTTTTACCACTTAAATATCTCTGTTCGTGAAAGGTAAACCAGATGGAGTAAATAATCCAGCACGAGCACACAGTGCAGCTGGGAAAACCCTGAACAATCTGAGTGTGTTTGCTCTGATAACACAAGCCATGGAGGACTGACTGCAACCGTGCTGCTCTCAGGTCAGAGCACGGACACTCTGAAGTACATATCAATGGTTACGTGTGTGTGTGTGTGTGTGTGTGTGTGTGTGTGTGTGTGTGTGTGTGTGTGTGTGTGTGTGTGTGTGTGTGTGTGTGTGTGTGTGTGTGAGAGAGAGAGAGAGAGAGAGAGCAATAGTGTACGGATAACATATACTTCAAACTCATTTCTGAAACATTTGAATGTTTTACCCATGTGAGCCTTGCACAGACAAAGAGATAGCAAACACTCCCCAGTGCCCTTTATCCCCTTGTATGTTGGTCGCTATGGCAACTGTACACAGCAGCTCCTGCTCCCCCCCTCCCTTGCCATGCCAACTCTGGTGCCCTTATCTGAGTTAAGGGCGAGTGATTGCTTTTCTAGTAATCACCATCAGGGTGGGCTAATCCATCCAGAGCATGTCGTTGTTTAAATAGAGAGGTGAGGATTAGGGGGGGGGGGGGCGTGAGGTTATTAATCTATTGATGTTGTTTATAGTGAACCATCAGTAGTCTTGGTTACATCACTATTGTTGGGCTTAGGTGTGCTAGCTTTCACTAAAAGCTCTCAAAGTGCTCACAGATTCATGATAAAGACACGTTTGATAACACATATCAGACAATTGAATACCTATGTGGAGATAGTGGTTATTAACACGTGCACATTAATGAAGATACATAGACAGTAATTAGAGTGCAAGAGAGGAAGGAGTTTATTAAGGCTTGTTCTACACTGTTTAGACAAATAAGGCATAAATATAATAATATAGGCATTGAAGGTATTATTGAAGAACTTGCCCCAAACACACAAGCGAGCATAAACAGTAAGGAAATAAAAAAAAAGATAACAAAAATAAACTTGAAATAGGTAAATATATGTGCCATATAAATATGTATTGCATTCCATAACTGTGGAACTCTGAATTAGATTTAGAAATGTACAGTATGTGTTGATACGTAAATGCTCTCACAACTGCTGGGGGATCTATGTAACATGTTCCAGCACCTTCTATCCAGTATAACTCATCCACCAGTCCTCACGTGATGCACCTCCTCAGACAGTGAGCAGTGGATCAGTTGCAGTGACATTGTCCCAGTGCATCATAGGTGACAGGCTGTCATTAGGATGGGTATGTGTGTGAAGTTGTGCACCTAAGAAATCAAAAACAAATCTTTAACAGACGTAACACTCAGCAGAATGTAGTGTGGAGCAGAGGAGCAATGATGTTTGTGTTTACATGCTTGTGTTGCAGTTCTCGGGTCATAGCGATGAACCCACAGAGAATTAAGAGAAACAAATGCCCCCTCCCATACATGTTATAATCACAATAGACAGACTGAAGAGGTCAGAGCCTTTCAGTAACATGCTGCAGGGTCAGCTCACACAGGAGACTGGTGTGCCGGTTCAGATTCATCACCTGGTACACATCTTACCATTCAACGCTACATCTTCCAACAGCCAAGACACGTCAACATGGTGCTGTTGAACCTCAGACTGCAGGCGGGCAGAGAGATGTAGTAAAAGAACAGCGATGAAGGTAGCAGGTGGACAGGCAGCATTTGGGAATAGGAGAGGATGGGGGGGGGGGGGGGCTTGGAGGAGTTATTCATTGGCTGAAGAGGCCAGGTGCAGAGACTGAGGACTGAAGAGGCCAGGTGCAGAGACTGAGGACTGAAGAGGCCAGGTGCAGAGACTGAGGACTGAAGAGGCCAGGTGCAGAGACTGAGGACTGAAGAGGCCAAGTGCAGAGACTGAGGACTGAAGAGGCCAGGTGCAGAGACTGAGGACTGAAGAGGCCAGGTGCAGAGACTGAGGACTGAAGAGGCCAGGTGCAGAGACTGAGGACTGAAGAGGCCAGGTGCAGAGACTGAGGACAGAAGCCAGGTGCAGAGACTGAGGACTGAAGAGGCCAGGTGCAGAGACTGAGGACTGAAGAGGCCAGGTGCAGAGACTGAGGACAGAAGCCAGGTGCAGAGACTGAGGACTGAAGAGGCCAGGTGCAGAGACTGAGGACTGAAGAGGCCAGGTGCAGAGACTGAGGACTGAATATAACTAGCAGGACCAAAGGCTGCCTTAATGCAGGGGGAATGAAGCACGCAGTAAAGCATCCCTGTGTGTCCTAGTGACAGACTGTGCACTTTACTTCTAACCGTGCACTTAGCAGTGTTGGTTGGTGATAAGCAACTCTACGACACCATCAGAAAGCAATTGAAGCTTTCATGTATGCTCTTAACTGTATAACCTGAAGGCACGGGGTATACATGATTTGATAGAGAGGATGTGTACTGTGCATAATCATCAACAAATATATTCCTCATGTTCTATATTTAAGTACTTTCTAAGTTTTGCAGTTGTGTTTAAATAAAACATTTTGTTTCAGGTTTCCACACACACCTTTCCTTTCAGAGGATGTTATATCTGGTTTATGCTTTGGTAACACTGCAGCTCAGGTTCGGGTTGTGTAGCCCTAACGTGGCTACAGTGTCTACCTATCAGGGTGGTGTAAGGTGGCGTGTAGTGCTGTGGTTAATCAAACCAGCTGTGGGCCAGATGTGTTGGTGACCCCTCCCTCTGCAGCCTGTGTGGATATAACACAAGATGCATAATGCATATGGCTGCTCGGTGGCTTTGTCACTTAGATAACCTTCACTGAAACTGAAGAGCAACACGGTGGCCGAGAGGTGCTCGCCCAACGGCCCAACACTGACATTAGAGAAACACACTGCGACATGAGAAAATAAGAATAATACAAATGTGCCAAAACACATCTTGGCAACACATGCACTTGGAACACATTCACAAATAGGCGTTAGGAAAAACCACTGCAATAAGCTGAAGGCTCAACAGAAACCAGTGCTTGTTGGCGTTCAGGGATTATAAAGTTGGCCAACTGTCTCCGTCACTGGAAATGTAATTAAAATGTGGGTTTCACTATCTTATGTTCACAAAGTGATCACACGATTCCTTCCGATGTTATGGCAGATAAGCTAGCTAGCTAACGTAGCTAAACTAGTGCTTTCAAATATACTGACACACACTTACGGCCCGTCCACACTACGGCTTCGACAGCTTCAAAAACGGTTTCCAACGCGTCTGCCCGTTCACTTTGAATGGGCAGAATGGTGTCCCCTGGTCTCCAGCTGTGTGCGTCACTCTTTAGTGTCCCCTGGTCTCCAGCTGTGTGCGTCACTCTTTAGTGTCCCCTGGTCTCCAGCTGTGTGCGTCACTCTTTAGTGTCCCCTGGTCTCCCAGCTGTGTGCGTCACTCTTTAGTGTCCCCTGGTCTCCAGCTGTGTGCGTCACTCTTTAGTGTCCCCTGGTCTCCAGCTGTGTGCGTCACTCTTTAGTGTCCCCTGGTCTCCCAGCTGTGTGCGTCACTCTTTAGTGTCCCCTGGTCTCCCAGCTGTGTGCGTCACTCTTTAGTGTCCCCTGGTCTCCAGCTGTGTGCGTCACTCTTTAGTGTCCCCTGGTCTCCCAGCTGTGTGCGTCACTCTTTAGTGTCCCCTGGTCTCCCAGCTGTGTGCGTCACTCTTTAGTGTCCCCTGGTCTCCCAGCTGTGTGCGTCACTCTTTAGTGTCCCCTGGTCTCCAGCTGTGTGCGTCACTCTTTAGTGTCCCCTGGTCTCCAGCTGTGTGCGTCACTCTTTAGTGTCCCCTGGTCTCCCAGCTGTGTGCGTCACTCTTTAGTGTCCCCTGGTCTCCAGCTGTGTGCGTCACTCTTTAGTGTCCCCTGGTCTCCCAGCTGTGTGCGTCACTCTTTAGTGTCCCCTGGTCTCCCAGCTGTGTGCGTCACTCTTTAGTGTCCCCTGGTCTCCCAGCTGTGTGCGTCACTCTTTAGTGTCCCCTGGTCTCCAGCTGTGTGCGCCACTCTTTAGTGTCCCCTGGTCTCCCAGCTGTGTGCGTCACTCTTTAGTGTCCCCTGGTCTCCCAGCTGTGTGCGTCACTCTTTAGTGTCCCCTGGTCTCCCAGCTGTGTGCGTCACTCTTTAGTGTCCCCTGGTCTCCCAGCTGTGTGCGTCACTCTTTAGTGTCCCCTGGTCTCCCAGCTGTGTGCGTCACTCTTTAGTGTCCCCTGGTCTCCCAGCTGTGTGCGTCACTCTTCAGTGTCACCCGTCGAGGGACGGGTGGCGCAGTGGTCTGTGCATCCGATCATCAGATCAAGGGGGGTGCTGGGGAACTCCAGTTCGAAACCCGCTCCTGCCGCCACTGCGTCAGGCCGTTGTGTCCTTGGGCAAGACACTTCACCCGGAGTTGCTCCTGTGGGTATTGTCCACAGTACATGTATAATACTAATGTGTACTTGTAAAAGCGCCTCGATGACCTCGAGGCGTGAAGATGGACGGTGTGGCGCAGTGCGCTGTGCAATGATCATCAGATCAAGGGGTGAAACCCGCCGCTGCTGCGTCTGTAAAGCCGGTGTGTCCTTGGGCAAGACACTTCACCTGAACTTGCTCCTGTGGGTATTGTCCACAGTTTCTGACCATTGCATGTATGATGTGCAATGTGTGTATATGTAAAGCGCTTTGAGTCATTGATAATGCGCTATAATAAATTATTATTATTAGTGTCCCCTGGTCTCCCAGCTGTGTGCGTCACTCTTCAGTGTCCCCTGGTCTCCCAGCTGTGTGCGTCACTCTTCAGTGTCCCCTGGTCTCCAGCTGTGTGCGTCACTCTTCAGTGTCCCCTGGTCTCCAGCTGTGTGCGTCACTCTTCAGTGTCCCCTGGTCTCCAGCTGTGTGCGTCACTCTTCAGTGTCCCCTGGTCTCCGTTGTGTTTTGAGCTTCTTGCAGCGTTTTGTTTTTCTTTTATGAATCAGTTTAAGTAAACACTGCGCATGTTTTGTCAAGTTGGTAAAGATGTGTCTTCATTTGCATATATTGGCATATTTGTGATTTTACATTTGAATAGTTTCTGAATTCAAAAAGACCCGGCTGTCGGTTTGGAGTCTACACTGCGAATCCTTTTGCTCCCTGTGGGTCCAAGCGACAGAGACACAACGTGTCTGCATCAAACAGGTTCACGACAGGCTGAGGAAGCAGCACACGGTACACACTTCTTGATGTGTGGTGCATATCAAAGTGTGTGTGTGTGTGTGTGTGTGTGTGTGTGTGTGTGTGTGTGTATTCTGCATACCTAGACAGCAGTAAATGAAACGTGCTCCAAGTCAGTGGTTCGGGGGGGGGCTGTTCTGGCAAGATATTAATGTGGACAGTGGGAGACAATCAATGCAAGGTCTGAAATGAGTTTAATGCAAACAATCAATGCAGCAGCAGTCTCTCCTGGATGTCTAACAAATCACATTTCACTCAAACTACACACACGCACACGCGCACGCACACACGCGCGCGCACACGCGCGCGCACACACGCGTACACACGCGCACGCGCGCACACACACACACACACACACACACACACACACACACACACACACACACACACACACACACACACACACACACACACACTAGCACTAAGTCTAGCCGTCGTAGCTGCTCACAGTCGTGGTCGCTGCCCAGCAGCGTGTTGATGTGCATACTGCCAGCCTCGATGCAGCATGGCCTAAAGGAGGGCTCGTCACCCTGAGCTCACCGCGTCTTGAGGATCAGCCGTCTGAGGGTCTGAATGCGAACTCACCGACTTCTCTCTGGTGCTTGATGATGCTTTTGATTTGATCATTCTGGGATCCTGATAAAGCTGTAACACATACTTTGTTACAGTACTGAAGTGTCAGAACTTTACTCCACCATTCATTTTCATTTGTCTCTTGCACTACTTATAATTTTAACACAAATGTCCACTTCTTAGATTTTAAAAACAGGCTTATTACTTTAGTTTTAATCTGCATTTGGTGGCATTATAATGACTATTTAGAGTCATTGAGCTCATATTCCAACATAATATCATAGAGGAAACATGATCAGTGTATATAAGACAAGGACAGTCTCACCATTTGAAATATAACTTCTTTAATCTTCTTTTCCTATAAAGTGAGGTCCAGTACCAGCTTGAGTCTTTAAAACAGTTGGTAGTTATGGCTACTTTTTACTTAAGGACATTTTAAAGCCCATATTTCTTTACTTGTACTTGAATGAAGATGAAGGTTAGTCAGTACTTTTACAAGAGTATTTAAAAACATGAGTATCTGTATTTCTACTTGAGTGAAAGATGTGTGTACTTTGGCCATCTCTGAATTTGCATTAAAAGAAACATAAAACAACTATAACTTTACAAAATGATCATGCTGTTTTTCCAGACAGGTCATGGTATGTATGCCAGCTTGGCAACGTACAAAGATGTCTGTCATGCCAGCTAGTAGTTATTCCCAGAAGGCCTTCTTCCCCTAGCTGCTGACTCTGTTTACAGCTCTCTGAGGGCAGAAGCTTGTATAATCTTGTGGTTGGTCATGTAAAGCGTCCTGTGTCTGTCTGTGTTCCCCAGCTGGACAACCCTGACGAGCAGGCGGCCCAGATCAGAAGAGAGCTGGACGGACGCCTGCAGATGGCCGACCAGATAGCTCGAGTAAGGCTGAACAGAGAATACATGGAAAGATATGTACAGTAAAGCTCGGCTAGGTAACAACGAAAGCCACCAACAGTAAGCTTTTAAAAAGAGACCCAACTGAAAAACCCAGCCCAATGTTGACAACTCTTTCCCACTATCATCATTGAATTGAATTACATTGATTTATTTAAAACAAGGGACAGTGTTACTGTACATTAATCAACATATTAAAAACATGTAAAAGTACTCGAATGAGCCAAAAGGCTGGTTTCCACCGATAGTCTCTTTGCCAGATGCTGATAGGCACCTCTAGCCCTGGTGAGGTGGGCTTCAGGCTGATGCAGCCAGAGGAGGAGGAGGAGCCAACCCACGAGTGCTCTTATAAACTAAGCAGAGATTTTTGTAAACTATGAAATGTCCCCAGCTGAACAGATTATACATTTTAACAATCATGACACCGGAATGGCTTTTTGTCTAGTGTTTTGAGTTTGGCTCCAAAAGATCACTTGTTGTGAAAAAATCGCGTTTTAAAAAATCGCGTAGGAAACACTGACAGCCTGTCCCTCCTAAGCCCCTCCCCTCATTATGAACAAAAACATATCATAGTAAATGTAACCAGTGGCTATTGTTAGCACACAGCTGTCAAGCTAGCAGCTTGCAACAGGCAGAGAGCAGAGTGCATGCTGGTACACCAGCAGGGCTTGCATTCATTCAGGTTAACATAACTGAACCCTTTCACAGACAGAGATACATTAGTTCTATTTGTTAGAGCAACTGATTGAATGATTGCTGTTGCAATGTGAAGAGTATTTCAACAAATATAACAACAGTAATATTGTTAAAGTAAAACACCTACCTTTGTTTTTAGTGCTTTTAAAAAATAAAGTTGACTTTCAACTCATTTCAAAGCGAGTTCAGAAACACACATCATGTCTGTGATTGAGAGCTCATCAGTTCCCCCTGTCTGGTTGCTCTGGAGTTCAGTGCACGGAGCTCATGAAGTATCGTCTGCTTCCTGTTCTGGCAGCATGGTGGAAGGTTTCCCAGGTTCTCATCCAGAGAGATGGAGGCCATGTTCGTCGAGGAGATGCGATCCTCTGTCAACCTGCTGATGGCCAACCTGGAGAGCATGCCCGTGTCCAAGGGAGGGGAGTTCAAGCTGCAGAAGCTGAAACGAGGACACAACACCTCCATCATGGACATGGGCCAGGAGGACGAGAACACGCTGTCCAAATCTGACGTGGTGCTGTCCTTCACGCTGGAGGTGGGTGGACTAAGATCAACTTATTAAAGACCATAGTCTACTGATTTTAATCATATACATTAAGCAGTTTGAGATGTGTGAGGGAGAGAGTTGACATGACCAGTCCCTAGGGGACACTTGGGTTCATCCTCTGGGAAACACTGGACGTTCATTATGGGCCTCACAGTGCCCTTAAAGGAAGCATTACACAACTGTAATATGAAGTTACACGTTGCAACGAGAGTTGTGCAGCAAAGACTTTATATCATGGACATATCATCAACAACATTTCATCTTGAGAGCTTTAACGATGAACAGCCCGTCCACACCACAGCTTCGACAGCTTCAAAAACGGTTTCCAACGCGTCTGCCCGTTCACTTTGAATGGGGTGACGTCACTTTTCGCCGAACTGCATTGTGGGAAGCAGAGCGGAGCTTTCCTGGCGTTTCAGGCTGCACAGGTTGAGCAATATTCAACTTTTGAAGCTTCTGAAGCTTTCGGTGGAAGCGTCAGCCAATCAAATCATATGCCAGTAAAGCTCTAGCCAATCAAACCGCTGCTTGTGTGTCAGGGGCGGGACATTCATGTGATTGGTTGTTGGTCGAGCTTCAGACACGCCCGTCCACACTAACGTGTGTCTGTGGCCTCCAGATAGAGACATATTAAACAAGTCTTTAGAGAATTCCCTTATGTACATGTCTCAGGAACTTTATCAGCGGAATTCAGAACTCAGTTTAATATTATATTTACACTCACAAGAACACATTTAACACGTATGATGAGAAATTATTAGAAGTTAGCAACTTGACATCCAGTTCTGAAAAACGCAACCTACATTTCCCCAGAATGCAACACTGTGTGCTGGGCCCTCTCAGTCCGGTACATGCTTTTTCCAAGCCAGGAGGTTCATCTTTCTTAGTGGAGCAAGGTTTAGCAATAATCAACAGCATGGATAGATTTGGGAATGGATTTCATTTTTCCACATCTGACAGAAAGCAGAAACACGGTTTACAATCTAACATGTCAGCACTGTTCAGGTCATGTGACAGATATGTTTTACACTGCTTGTGTTATAATTACTACTACAGCCAACAGAGCAAAGCCCCTCAGCTGTCCATGAGCTGAATTATTGGATTGATATGAACTACCAGTAACACAGCTGTTGCCGCGGTGAACGCGCAGGCACCACAGTCCACTGGAACGGCCTGTAGCAGGGGGTACAAACACTTTACAAAATACACATAGTATAGAAGCTTGTTTTGATATTGGTTGTTCAAGAAGTTCATTTGGAAAACTGCTGCTATTTGGTTTGCTTTATCTCTGCAGGAGAGAGCTGCAGTCCGTCCCAACAGTTCACTGTTTAACGTGTGTTATCGTTTGAGCACATCATACAACTTTATTGAAATGAAGACGGCGTACATTTTGGTCTGTTGGAACAAAGAGTGTGTACTTTAAGCCTGTGTGTGTGTGTGTGTGTGTGTGTGTGTGTGTGTGTGTGTGTGTGTGTGTGTGTGTGTGTGTGTGTGTGTGTGTGTGTGTGTGTGTGTGTGTGTGTGTGTGTGTGTGTGTGTGTGTGTGTGTGTGTGTTGCAGGTGGTGATCATGGAGGTGCAGGGTCTGAAGTCATTGGCTCCAAACAGAATCGTTTACTGCACCATGGAGGTGGAGGGGGGGCACAAGCTGCAGACTGACCAGGCTGAGGCCTCCAAACCAACGTGGGTACACACACACACACACACACACACACACACACACACACACACACACACACACACACACACCACACACACACCACCACACCACACCACACACACACACACCACACCACACCACACACACACACACACACACACACCACACACACCACACCACACACACACACACACACACCACACACACACACACACACACACACACCACACCACACCACACACACACACACACACACACACACCACACCACACACACACACACACACACACACACACACACCACACCACACCACACCACACACACACACACACACACACACACACACACACACACACACACCACACACACACACACACACCACACACACACCACACACACACACCACACCACACACACCACACCACACACACCACCACACACACACACACACACACACCACACCACACACACCACACCACACACACACACACCACACACACACACACACACACACACACACACACACACACACACACACACCACACACAACACACACACACACACACACACACACACACACACACACACACACACACCACACCACACAGCACACACACACACCACACCACACACACACCACACCACACCACACCACACACACACACACACACACACACACACACACACACACACACACACACACACACACACACACACACACACACACACACACACACACACACAGAATATGATTTGAACAATGAGAGCTGTAATATACCACATAGTGCCACCTGCTGGCCAGACCCTGACTCCAACACGCAGTGGCTGTGAGTGCAGGGCCGTGTGCACATCATGTAATGAACCCATAGCGCTGACGTCCTGCTCGCATCTCCCTCACTTGGTGCTCATCGTCTTTACTCCAATGCTTCTCTCACGCTCCTGCAACTCTCTGCAGTTTCATGCCTTTATCATTTCCTTACATTTTCTTAGGTTTCAAGAGTTTGGGAGACACAGTATAAACTATATATGTATTCAATATGTTTGTATTATTTTGTACTTAAACTATATTGATACTCGGAAAGTGTGTTCGCTCAACATTTGCTCTAATAATCCACAGCTGTTACCAATACGTGGTCTCGCCACTACACTTCCTGTTGCTCTCACTGTCCGGTGGGGTTTCATACACAAGCTGTTTCCACAGAGCCGCGGGCCTCCAACAGATATATGGACAATGGGAACACATGACCTATCTCTCTGTGTTGGCCTTCTGAAAAGCTCATTTGCAATTGAGAAGCTTTAACGAGCACTGCTTCAATGCTTAAATGCTGAGGATGATCATTCATTCTAAATGATAATGTTTCACTTATCAGCTCCTTTTAGTTATGGTCCCCATTCCTGCACAAGAGTATAAGAATATAGTTACTAAGATATTGATCATTTTAAACATTTGTTGGAATCAATTTTAATAAAAAAGTGATGAGGTTAGTATCCTAAATGGTTTTCGCAAGTCATTTTTGCCATTTAAAGCAGTCAGCCACGTGAACTGATCAGAGAGCGGTGTGTGTACAGTCAGCCTGTCAGGACCTTGTCTCGTGGAATGAGGCCCTCAGGCTTCCTTTGCACCTGTACGTCACCTGTGATTTACATCATCTCGAGTATCAGATGCTCAGCAGATCAGAGACGTCCTCATCTCTAACAAGCTGCTATCTGTATTCATCTTCTGTGTGTGTGTGTGTGCGTGTGTGTGTGTGTGTGCGTGCTTGTGTGTGCGTGCGTGTGTGCGTGTGTGTGTGTGCGTGCGTGTGTGTGCGTGCGTGTGTGTGTGTGCGTGCATGTGCGTGCGTGTGTGTGTGTGTGCGTGCGTGTGTGTGCGTGTGTGTGTGTGTGCGTGTGTGCGCGCGTGTGTGTGCGTGTGTGCGTGGCGTGCGTGTGTGCGTGCGTGTGTGTGCGTGTGTGTGTGCGTGTGTGTGTGCGTGTGTGTGTGTGTGCGTGTGTGTGTGTGTGTGTGTGTGTGCGTGTGTGTGTGCGTGTGTGTGTGTGTGTGTGCGTGTGTGTGTGTGCGTGTGTGTGTGCGTGTGTGTGTGTGTGTGTAGTTGGGGAACCCAGGGTGACTTCACCACCACGCAGCCGCTGCCCGCTGTGAAGGTGAAGCTGTTCACTGAGAGCACGGGCGTGTTGGCTCTGGAGGACAAGGAGCTGGGGAAGGTAAGTGATGACGATCTGTTGTTCTTACATGGGTGCAACCTTCGAACACGATACATTGTGTTGCACATATCCAGTACGATCATCTGCCTGTCTCCAGGTTGTGCTCCACCCGACTCCAAACAGTCCCAAGCAGTCGGAGCTCCACAAGATGACGGTGTCTAAAGGCTGTCCGGACAGCGACCTGCGGATCAAACTGGCCATCCGCATGGACAAACCACAGAACATGAAGCATTGTGGGTAAGTGACAGTGAGACCGTCCTGATGGTATTGGTGACATTTCTCTAATATGATGCTTTTTCTAATTGATCAGATTTACAGGTAGATATATTATAAAAGTGCCTGTGTTATCATGGTCCTGTACACACACACACACACACACACACACACACACACACACACACACACACACACACACACACACACACACACACACACACACACACACACACACACACACACACACACACACACACACACACACACACACACCACACACACACACACACACACACACACACACACACACACACACACACACACACACACACACACACACACAGTGTATGAGTGTGTGTAGCTTGAAAGACCTTTTGGGCACAAAGCAGGTCTTACCAAAACAACAAGGTAAAACAGTCTCAGACACATTTGATGAAATGGTAAAGCTATTGTTTAAAACTAGATAAAGATTATTATATTATAGAGTTAAAAAATATGTTTCTTGTTTAACAACTCACTCAATGATTTACAAATGGTCATTTTGGGCTGGAATATTCCTTTAATCATCCTTTTAGCGACATAATAGGTGTATCATTTGAGGTACCTGGTCCAAAAGACAATGTATGTCTCCCTCTGGTGGCTGTCAGTCGTTACTGCTTCATTTGCCACTGCAGTGGATGGGACACTAACTTAGTAGGTGTAATGGCAATTTGAATGTTCCAATGTCCTATATCCTTTTGCCAGTACTTCACAGGAGGGTTGAGAGTGATCCTGACGCAGACACAAACAGATGCATTTCCGGTCTTTTGCTGCAGTTTAGAATGATGTTTTATTTAGCGTTTACATACCAAGGTTTAATTACAGTCAATAGTTGTGGTGAGCTTCTGCCGGGCTGGTGGAATCGGTGTCCTCCTGTGTCCTCGTCTAAACCCCGCCACCAAGTGTTCAAAAATAATATTGCACTATACATATAAATTAAATAAACTGAGACACCAACAACACCCATACAATGGCTCCTACAGTAGGGCTTGAAGAATGTTACAGGTGGTCCACGGCACATAATACAGTAAGGCCTTTGGACCGTTTGAAATCATTTTTAATTAAACTAGTTGTTTCGGGAATATACTTTCATGGCAGACATGTTTTATTTTAAGATACATCACGTTTCATTTAGCTTTATAAATGCAATCAACCATGAAGATAGAAACTCCAAAAGCAAGAATCCCACACATACATAATGTTAAATTAGCCAAACCATTGAAGTGTTGCTGCATTGGCTTCAACCACTAAGCCAACACTCTCAAGTCATATGTACACTCTCTGCTGTCCTGATATCAATGGGACACTCGTTCCACTTTGAACCCGCATAGCATCAGGCGTGTTTGAGTTTACGGGGTATCTGGCGCCTACTTGCAGTGAGGAAGTGAGGAATGTTAACGTGTGTATGGTTTAACCATGACCTGGATGCAGGAAATAGGCACAGTGCAGTTGGCCAGTACCAGTTTCTTGAAGCGGATATTATCACGTCAAAGCAGTAAAAGGATGTTGTATTTAATGACAGTCATGAAAGCCTGCAGCTCAGTGGCGGCGCTAGGGGGTGGCTACTTGGGCTCAAGCCCCGGATCTTTTCTGAAAGACCCCGATGTTTCACTTACATTTTTTTTATTGTTTTTAAAAGATTGTTGAAAACGTCTCGGGAGTAATGTGCAGTACCGGAGTCCACCAGAGAGGCAGCCGCTGCGGGACAGTAGTAGTATTTATACAGATAAATCCCATTGAGATCATTGATCTCTTTTCCAAGGGAGACCTGCTCAAGTAGTTCCACATGAAACATAAAAACTAGTGCTGTCAAAATTATCGCGTTAACGGCGGTAATTAATTTTTTGAATTAATTGCGTTAAAATATTTAACGCATTTAACGCATGTGCAGAATGGCCCGCCCCATACGTGCCACCAGTGGCAGCGCCAGGGTATGGCTGGGGTAGGCTACACCCATACCAAGAAATGGCTTAGCCCCACCATGAAAAATGATGTTAAAGTAAGCAAAATAAAGTCTGCCAACTCGCGCGGAGTAAATTGCACAGACAGCAGTTAGTAAGATTGATTTCAGTCGCCACGGTTTTGAAAACTTTTGTCACGTAGTGATCGTCTTCTCAATAGAACATCTTTGATAACGGCGTGGTGTTGTTGCAGGAAGTCCCGACGGAGAATACTTTTGCTGTAGTACAGGTAACACATAACTGGTACGGAGGTTATGTGCGTAGTCTGAAATGCGTACCGTCACTTGTGTCACACAGCGCATTTGCGTACCGACGTACTTGTGAAGCTTTTCCAGAAGGCGGTTCGATCACCGGACGACAGAGTTGGTCTCCGTGTGCACAGACAGGGCTGCTGTTAACGTCGGTCTGTACAACGGAACTGTGCCAACACTACGCCAACCGGCTGCGGAGGGAGACTCCCCCCCCCCTCTGTCGACTTTCCTGAAGTACACCCCCGTTGATAGAAATCAACACGTAATGAATTAAGACCCCACGGTTTGATGATTGATAGGTGTGTGGGTTGTCTTTCATTTTGACACGCAGAAAAAATGTTATAATAAACATAGATACTGTATGTTAAATGGATATATCCGCCTTCTTTCATTTATCTTTCCATTCCCACAACAATATACATAAAGAAATGGCATATTTTGGACATAGTTCGAATGGTGATTAATCATGATTAATTAATTTTTAAGCTGTGATTAATCTGATAAAAAATTGTAATTGTTTGACAGCCCTAATAAAAACATAAATAGAACAACAAAAGGACATCATACAGCATCATTTACATGATTATCCACATAAACAGGTACCAACAGCTTCCGATTGAGTAGCATCCAACCGAGCTGGATCCATGATCCATTGCAGCTGGTTTAATTAAAATTACATTTATTTATCAAGGGGGCGTATCAAGTCCTGCGGAGGGGTTTTCCTTTTCAGTAGGGGCCCACCCCGTGCACGGACCCGCACGGGTAGGCGTCTGAAATGAAGCGCTACATCTGTAGAAGGTTGTGTTCAGTTTGCAGCATTAGACGCTCCTTATAAAGATCTGGGGTTGGCGATAGAACATATTTCGAGTCAATAATTGCGATTTGATGGGATATCTCTTGTAGCTTTGAATATGTTTCTCTATTAATTCTAGAGGAGTAAGCTATAATATGCCCTCTGCAGTGGCGTTGCGCAATATTTCGGGGCTCCCCCGCAGGTCGGACCATGGGGCCCCGCCCCCTCCCCTAAATCAATAATAGAGTGACATGGGATAGACATCGCGGCCACTTTTTTAAATGTTTATTTTTTCAGGCATCTTTTGTAAACAGTAGGCCTATAGGTCAGTAGGAACTTTCTGTATAAAGATACATCTGATTTAAACAGTATAGGGTCAGTAGGAACTTTCTGTATAATATACATCTGATTTAAACAGTAAGGTCAGTAGGAACTGTATAATAATATACATCTGATTTAAACATCATTGACAAATACAAACAAGTGGCTGTGTATTTTTTGTAACATGAAGGTATATTGTAGAACGTTATAGCCTATCATCATTGGAGTTCACACAACGGAACGGTTCACATATATATAACATTCTGTATAAAAGAAAAGTAGCCTACAAAAAACAAACAAATAAAACACATCCTAGGCTACATAGAGGATGCAATCAGGAGCTGCTTTGTAGGCCTATTATTTTATACGAGCCCGTCTCCTGGCATTCTTCTGCGCAAAGTCCTGTATAACAGTCTTTAAATCTATACTGCGCGCGCGTCGGCTCTAAGGACTGCTAACCCAGACAGTCTCTCTTGCGACATTGTGCTCCTCAAATATGTCTTTATTAAGTTAAGTTTTGAGAAAGATCTCTCAGCACTGGCAACAGTCACGGGTATAGTTAAACACAATTTCAGTGCTGTGGCAACATCGGGGATACTTGGCAAAATGGACTGATTTTCAATGAGCAGGGTTTGTGCCAGGTCTTTGATTGTTCCACGCTCAATTTTCTTTATAGTAGGCCTAAGAGCATTACGGAGGGACAGGATCTGGAAAGGAAACTCGGCTGACAGGTCGTCTTTATACTGGCCTGATAAAGCACTTGCGGACTCAGACAGATCCTTGTCTGTTGTGCGCAAAAGTTCGCGGGGAAGCAGAAAAGAAAATCGCTGTGCAACTTCGCTCATTCCAACAAATCGATTTTTGAGTTGGGCAACGACAATATCGATATTTGCGTAAAATACCGCCACTCTAAAATGCTCCCCTGGGTCTTGGAGCCGCTGGTCCTCGCAAAGCTCTGAAAAGTGCCTCTTTGTGCGCCTTGTCTTTGAAGAGACTGTGGACACCCCATGAGGATGCCAGGTCTTGCGCGTGCGCTTTTAAGCCATCAAACTCTCCTCGGAGTTGGGCAAGTGTATCGGTTGCGTTACCAAGCATTGTTGTCACCTCTGTAAGAGGTCCACGTCTTTGCGCTGGAGAGCTTGGGACACAATGTTGACTGTTTCAAGGACCTTGCCCTGCATTACAGTCATTACAACAAACTCAAAGCTCTCCATGGCCTTTTTCAAGCCAGTCGCCTCGGCACGTTCCTCTTTATGGCGATTGGCGAATAAAACTTTCTATTATTCTAACCTGTCTCGAAGCGTGAGGCACGACTAGCTGGCTCGGCTGTAACGGGGCTGCTGGGGTCTGTGGGGGCACGGCTAGCTGGCTGGGCAGCCTTGGTTATGCCTATGTCTGAACTGGCCTCGGAGGGGGGCCCTCTGCGCCCTGTTCCCGCATTACGAAATCTAAGAGGATAGCCTACAGTGGGGGCGGGGCGGGGCCCCCTAAGCTCCGGGGCTCCCCCGCACCGCGGGGGGTGCGGGGGCCTCCGCTACGCCACTGGCCCTCTGAGGTAAACTTTAATAAGGGTCTCCCACATTGTGGCGTTAGATATTTCAGGGGAGGTGTTTGTTTCAACATGTCCTCCAACTCATACGACCAAATGGGTCGATTGTTTAAGCGCTTAATACGACCTATAATTACGTTTTAAAATTGTCGGCCTCGAGTGCTCCCGTTCAATGCAAACGTTACAGAGGGTTGTTTATTCACAAATAACCCTCTCTGTAAAATCCTAAATTGTAGGATAGTTTGGCCATTAAAACGCTTTATGATTAGATTTCTAGCGAGAAGTATATATTGTACTTTTAGAATCCACGTCCAGTCGATATGTAGGATCTATAGTTTGATAGATATTACGAAGATGATTTGAGGTTTCATCAGGACAACGTGTATATGCGTCAAGCTTCCATGTAAAGTTACGGGTTGAAAACAGTATTTCCGGTCTCGCCGTTTCCATAATAAAACCAATGATCAAATGATTTAACAGTGATATCTGCACTACTCATCCACTAAAAAACATCAGTTTATCCTAGTTAATTATACGACATAAATTGGTTTAAATTGTGTACAATGCTTTTGTGTTTTTCCCATAGGTTTTTCTCTTTCGATTCTGAGAGACACATTTCTGTTTTCAGAGGTTTTGATAGGCTAAAATCACGCCGCAATGCACGTCGGGATATGGTGTTTATGTGATATGAAATCGGAAAACATTAAAAAAATAATAATAATACTTTATTCCGAGTGTTCTTGCTTTTCTCTTTGAAAGTCATCACATAATGGCATTGCAATACACGGTTCGGCTGCATTAAATATTACATATCTGCCCTAGATATGTATCTATAGAGCCCTGATCAGAAGACCTTTTGACAAACTGGAAGAGATGCCGCCAAAACTGAATACGTGACGTGAACCATAAATATATCAACAATTAAACAACATCTTCCATTTCTTTTCACACAATACGTCTCCTTGCAGTATCAACACTAATTCGGCTGACTTTTATATTTGATCCAATTAGTAGATAGTCTGTATTTACACCATAACGGTGCACAGCTGATAGAAAGGGACTTTTTTGTAGTTTTTAAAGATATTACTGATTTTCTGAACTACCTTTCCAACTCCTCATGCAGTTGACTGTTACAGGTCTATACAGGTTCATGGTACAATGCATAAGCTTCACATCGAGAGACTGAAACTGTATTTTCCTTTAACGTTCTGTTTTAATTTCACAATAAAGTTTATAGTCATATTATGTACGATATTATTATGTTTTATTAACTAGACCACTGGTCTAAACCGCACCTCCTAGTGGTTAAAGCATGTTATTGAATTTAGTTGTTGAATAAGTTATATTTGATGAAAACATTTAAATATTAAGAGTAGCCTACATACAAAATAGGGGTCAATGATAGAAATATAGAATGGAAAATATCTAGAAGATACTGTAGTGATCTCTACAATAAAACAGTTTAGTGCAGGACGTCGAAAGATATTAACAGGAGGATGTGCAAAACAGACAAACTGATAAGGCTGAATTTTACTCAGGTGTAACTAAAGTCTGATTTAAGGGTTGTTTATATTTCACATCATTAATCAGAATCTGCAAAGTAACAAAAATAAATGTAGTAGAGTAAAAATACCAGGTTAACCTCTGAATTGTAGTGGAGTAGAACAAAGTAGTACATGCTGCTGTAACAAAAACATTTCCCAACTTGGGATCAATAAAGTATATCTTATCTTAAGATGATCGATGGCTACTGCCATATTTGCAAATGTGCATCTGAACCTTGACAAGTGCATGTTTCAGGCTTATCAATGAACAACAGGAGGGGTCACAGACATAAGACCAGCTGTTAAATAAATCTCTTCTGACCTTAGCTGTCATGTGGTATTAATGCTGCCCATTATGGACACAAGCAATTTTCACCCATGTATTAATTATATGTTTTAAATTTGATAACACCAATGTGTTTCGTATCCCCTAAACCTCCAGGGATGTACAGTTTAATACTGGCAACTTCTAATTGTGGGAAATACGAAAACGTCTTTTAAAACTACAATTCCCAGTAGAGACGTGCCATAGAACATGTTGCGAAACACACAATAGCCAGCAAGTGTAATTCTGGGGGGGGGGGGGGGGGGGGGGCTGGACCCGTCCAAGTCCAGTTTTGGATAGTCTGGCGTGGTTCCATTCCATTTCAAAGAGCTGTTTGACAGCGTAACCTTGTCGCACTGCCACTCCAATATCCAATCACAGAGCTTGAGGGCTAATCACGGGGTTTGTAAAGCAACGCGGATGTTGTAGTCCCAAACGATAGCTGGGGATTCTGGGTAGTGTAGTGTCTTCGGAAACTCTGTAGTGTCTAAACTCCGAAAAAACAATTTGTTTCTCCGAATCGAAGGTTAAAAACACAAAAGCATTGTACACAATTTAAACCAATCAATATTGTGTAATTAAGGATAAACTGATGTTTTTTAGTGGATGAGTAATGGAGATATCACTGTGTAATCATTTGACAGTGTGGGGAATACTTCCGGTTTTATTATGAAAACTTCGAGACCGGAGATACTGTTTTCACCCACGCTAACTTTACATGGAAGTTGCCCCATATACAGTACACGTTCTCCTGGCGAGACCTCAAATCATCTTCATATATCTATCAAACTGTAGATCCTACACATCCACTGGACGTGGATTATAAAAGTACAATATACACTTCTCGCTAGAAATCTAATAAAAAAGCATTTTAATGGCCAAACTATTCCACAATTTAGGATTTTCCAGAGAGGGTTATTTGTGAATAAACGACCCTCCGGAGCGTTTGCAATCGACAGGAGTATGTTGTTTCTTACACGACCACTAGAGGTGCTACACTTTAAAACGTGACTCTGGGTCGTATTTAGCTGCTGAACAATCGACCTATATGGTCGTTTTTTGTAGGAGGACAGGCTGGTTTGTTTCTAGAATTTTTTTTATTTGGTCCGAAATGAATTCAACAAAGCGATCATCAGATAGTAGGAGAGGATTGAGTCTCCAAACTCTGTTTGGAGGGGGACGATTTGGAAGATCCAGTTCGAGTACCATGACACTATGATCAGATATAACTATGCTATTATATGAGCAAGTCTTAGCCTTTGGTAATAGTCTATACGGGTGTAGGTATGGTGCCCGTTGGAGAAAAAAGAGTAATTCTCTATTGTGGGGAAACTTAAATCTCCATACATCGGAGAGGGCACAATGGCTCATGAAATCCTTCACAACTCCAGCTGATTTTGAAAGATTTTGAGGGGAATTTGACGACCTATCCAGGGTCGTGTCCAGTACAAGGTTAAAATCACCTCCCATAATAACAAATCCATTCTCAAGCCTAGGTATTTTTTTTATTTTTTATAATATCTTTATTACATTTTTCAAATACAACACATAACAAAACAGCTCAGACATGACATGACAAGTAAGGTACGTAAATAATAATACGAAAATAAATAAAAACACTGCACAGTGTAGGGATCCCCAACCTCTACCATTCTCAATAACTAAATTAAGTTAGATAGTAGTAATTATCAAAAATAAATAGACAAATACAGATGACTGTGGTAACAAGGTTACAGGAAAGCATACAAACAGTCAAATCCAAAGTACATAGGAGCGCTAGGCTGAAGGAGGAAACCCTCGTAATATGGAAGATGACAATGTTGGTCCAATGTAGTCCAAGTAAGGGAGCCAAACCTTCTGGAAAGCATCCACCGAAGAGTGAAGCATACAAGAGATGTATTCGTTAGGAATGCACTCCATTACAAGGTTATGCCACGACTTCTTCGTTGGAGCAACATCCTTGATCTAGAACATCAACAAAAAAAATTCTAGCTGCAAAAGTCAGTAAATTAAATAGCCTCTTGTGTTTGGTATTTATAATATGACCACCTGGAAGACCAAGTAGAAGGCACATAGGGTTTAACTCTATTGGAACACCAAAAATAACACACAGTTCTTTCACAATACCAGACCAGTAGCGTTGTAGCTTCACACATGACCAGAAACAGTGAAGAAGGTTCCCAGTTTCAGAGTTACATTTACTGCAGAGTGGAGAAGCATTAGTATCCATTTTGCTTTTGAGAGCCGGTGTTATATGTGTGCGATGTAGGATTTTAAACTGAATAGATTTGGTTCGATTACAAATAGATATTTTCCTGGCATAGACCCAAATATCCTGCCAGGGGTCTCATTTATAACGCCGTGCGTAGGATTCACGTGGGAAGGTTGCTTACGTAGTAGAAATCCAAAAAATAGCTAGGTACAGAAATGTTCCGACATTTTCCAATTCACCAAACATTGCGTACCGGCGAGGAAAGTGCGTACGGCACTTCCTACGCCGGTTTCCCTTTATAAATCACAATCGACTCGAAATGCGGTGCAGCTTTTGCGGCTTCACGTAACGCCCAGATGTGCCTATAAATAGTCAAAGAAACGCCCATTCATTCATTCATTCTGACTGACTGCAGGAAGAAGAGCAGGAAATGACGACAGAACAGCTAAAACAGACGTCTCACACCGTGTCAGATTCTGGTTCTTTTGGGGAGGTGGAGATAAATCACATTGTTTGGTGGATGCCGTTTGAACAGAGTAGCAGCAGGAGGTCGGATCGTCACCAACAGAAATAAATAAGTGGTCCGAAAAAGGTTCATGACAGAAACATACACATAGCCTTCCTCAGGCAGTGTGTTTGTACCGGGGACAGGAGACCCCCCTTGATGAGAGACTGTAAGACATGATCGGGGAATCCCCCCGGAGTGGAGTCATGACGACTGGATCTGAATTATGTTTTCGTATTTGGTGGTTTGTGTTCCAGCTGTCGATCAGCTGTGCGCAGCGTCTCCACTGCAGCCTGTGCATCTCAACCCCCCCCCCCCCCTGCAGCAACCCTATATCCACCAGTTAGAGGAAATACAACTAATGTGTTGTGTTATATTAGCTGTACAATTTACCACACATGGTGTTCTTAGCTTCCATACCTCCTGTGTTTTACGAGCGACTTATCAAGTCTTAGCAAACGGCATAAAACACGATTAAACATAGTATATAAAACCATGCTCGTACAACCTATAGAAATGCAAAACGGCGTCATTTATGAGAAAACATTTCATAACATTAACACAACATATTCGAGGTGGTTTTAAATAACATTTCCGTATTTATTTATTTCTCCAAGTTATGTGTTTGTGTGCACTGAGGAGTCTCAAACAGGCGTTTGTTTCATCATTTTAAGATTGGCTTTAATCAATGTTTGAAAATGAATTCTTCATATATGATGAATGAGAGGTAACGTTTTATTGATGGTATTATTTCCACATATTTCTCTCCATTCTTCCTTCTGCCAACGGTGTCGCAGTTTCTCGTCCATCCTGTTGTTGTGCTTAGTGTGTACGCATGGGTTAGAGTTTGCGTAGAAGACCGCACGTTTTCCCGTCAAGTTAGTATTTTATAAATCGCAAACATTGCGTAGAAACTGGCGTACGCCATTTTTTGAGCATATATCCCTTTATAAATGAGGCCCCAGGTCTCTCTCCCAGGCTTGCTTAGTAGCTTGGGAAGTAAGAGATTAATTGGAGCTCAAGGATAATAAATAATAAATAAATAATAAAATGCGCTAATACGTTTCTTGGATATGTGTTGAGACAGTGCCTTTTCTACATGTGAAGTGGTATTATTAGTTGTTAAAGTGGTACTTTTGGTGATGAAGTGTCTGATTTGTAAATATCGGAAAAAAATCACATTTCTGCAGGCCATATTGCTGCTGTAGCTGTAGAAATGATAGTAGAGTCTGGCCATCAAACAGATCACCGAGTTTTGTTATTCCCTGGTTGGGCCACACTCTGAAGCCCTGGTCATGGCAGCCTGGCAGAAAGTCTGGGCTCTCCAGACTGGGAGTGAGAGGGGATGAAAACTGAGCACGGCCCTCTATAGTACGAATGGATCTCCAGGCTTTGACTGCGCTTAAAGTGATAGGGTTACTACAGAGGTCTTTGCCAGATTTAAAGTCGTTCACAAACAGCAGATTCCACAGAGGGCATTTGGACTGAGAAGATTCAATGTCGAGCCAGATTGAGGATGTATCATTTTTAACACCCGGAGATGTGCTGCTAGTTGGTAAAGTCTGACATTTGGTAAACCCCCTTCAGAACCTGTTATGAACCGAGATACAGGACGCAGGACCCAAAAGCAGGATTCGGAGACAGATGTCCAAAAATAGAATGTTCTTTAATCACAAATTAAATCGTACTTTCACAAAAAATAGAAAGTAGATAAAAAGCCAAAACAAAGTTGTACAGCAACACAAAAACTCACACAAAAGGTCTAAATCCCAAGGTAGGTATCAGGAGTCAAAAGGCCTGGGTGCTCACGACATGAAACATAACGAACTGACAAAGGAACAGAGAAACACCAGGGCTATATATAGGTGAGGGGGATGGGCACAGGTGAAAACAATCAGGGCAGGGCCAAGCAATCTCACGGGCGGGAAACACACAAAGACAGGAACTGTGGGATCTGAAATGACAGGAAAGATTACTTTCAAAATAAAAACATAACTAAACCTAACATATCTGTCGAGTCACAACAGAACCAACCATTTGGAGTTTTGCCATCTTCAGTCGGGGCTTCCTTTTGCTCCAAATAAAGGAATTCAACCAGCCTTCAAGAACTTTGATAACCTTGTTAGATAACAAAATAGGGATAATTTGCAGTGGGTAAAGAAGTCTGGGCAGGATGTTCATCTTAATGAGAGCAATCCTGCCCAACCAGGAATGAGGCAGGGCGGCCCAGCGTTCTAGATCTGCCTTTATAGCATCCAGTAGGGGAGATAAATTGGACTTAAACATCTGGCTATATGTATGAGTTACATATATTCCTAGGTAAACAAAACCAGAGGGTGACAACGGAAGGGAAATGGCTCCGATAGGCTTGGGATAGTTGTTATCGACCCCAGTGGCATGGCCTCGGACTTAAAGGATTTAATTTCACCGAATGATGAGATGACTTGGGTCAGGCAGGGAATAGAGGTTTGTGGCCTCGATAAAAATATGAAGACGTCATCCGCATAAAGAGTAATGTTATGCTCCTTCTCTCTAATGAAAATACCTGATATTAGAGTCGCCTGCCTTATTGCTTGGGCCAGGTCAAATAGTAACGGGCTGAGTGGATCGCCCTGTCTATTACCACGGTGAAGGGAACAATGGTTAGATCTCAGCCCGTTAGTAAGAACGGCTGCAGTTGGCGTATTGTAGAGAACCCTGACCCACTTGATAGAGTTAGCTCCCAGGCCAAATTCCTCCAGTGCATAAAACAAATAAAACCATTCGACCCGGTCGAGTGCCTTCTCTGCATCAAGAGAGAGCACAAGGGCTGGATCTCTGTGACCCTGGGATAACTGGATGATATTAAGGAGCCTTCTCATATTATCACAGGAGTTCCGACCTTTAATAAAACCGGTCTGGTCCTCGTTAACAATACAAGGAGCACCTTTTCCAAACGTATTGCTAGTATTTTGGAAAGCAGTTTTTTATCCGAATTGAGTAGAGCTATCTAGTAAGAGGCACATTTATCAGGGCTCTTTCCTTTCTTAAGGATAAGAGAGATATTGGCCTCCCTAAGTGATTGAGGTAGAATCCCGTTTTCAACTGAATGATTCAACAAAGCTAGGAGGGGATCCAGGAGAATATTTTCAAACTCCTTATAAAATTCACACCCAAACCCATGTGGCCCTGGAGCTTTCCCCGATGGCATACATTTCAGAGCAAACTATGCCTCCTCCTTTGTGATTGGGGCATTGAGCTGCAATTGTTGAGCCTCTGAAGCTTTAGGGAGTGTCAGGTCAGAGAAACATGAGCACATTAGGGCCAGGGCATTGTCCGGCTGTTCCCACTTGTATAAATTGGAATAAAATAATTCAAACTCCTTATTTATAGTTTTGGCATCAAATGATCTGGCATTGTTGGCATCCGTAATATAAACTATAATTTGAGAGTCAGCCCTCTTTTTAACAAGATTGGCCAGATATCTACCAGGTTCATCACCAAACTCATACAGCTTCTGTCTGGAAAATACAAGGGAACGCTCAGAATCCTGAATCAGTAAAGTATTTAAAGCAGCACGTGTGGCTGAATGGGCCTGGGCTTGATATGTAGCGTTTCTCCAAGTCAGATAACGTAGATTCAAGGAGCTTATGTTGTTCAATCTTTCTGCGTCTCTTAGAAGCTACAAAAGACACAATCAAGCCCGAGAGTCTGCTTTACAAGTGTCCCACAGGATAGAGGGATTAGTAGATGATGAGTTAATTGAATAGAACACCTTGAATTCTGACATGAAATAGGAAATGAAATGATCATCCTTTAGAAGAGATGATTGAAGTCTCCAGCGCCTTGACAATGCCCTTTCCTCAGAAAGAGAATACACCATATATAGGGGTGCGTGGTCAGAAAGGATAATGCTACCTTTGGTACATGACAGAACCAAGAACATTTTTAAACATGGAATAAAAAGGTAATCAATTCGAGTGTGGCTTTTATGAGGGGCAGAAAAAGTAAACTCTTGAGTCAGTGGGATGAAGCTCCCTCCATACATCTGAATACCCAATGTCATTACATATAGAATTGAGCACCCTAGCTTGCTTTGAAGGGGGATTGAGGCCTGGTGGAAATGTATCCAGAGAGGGATTAAGATGGCAGTTAAAATCACCTCCCACGAAGGAGTCCTCAGATGCCAGTTCTGTAAACTCTGCAAAGGCCTTGGACAGAACATCAGTGGGATAAGCAGGGCAATAGAGATTCATAAGTGTTATAGCCTTACCAGAGAGTACTGCTTTGACAATCGCATAGCGACCCTGACTGGGTGTCGTATTGTCATACTGATATTCTGTACACACTGTGAAGACCACTGAGACAAATGTAACATTTGTGATATTGGGCTATATAAATAAACATTGATTGATTGATTGATTGATTGATTGATTGATTGATTGATTGATTGATTGATCGATTGATTGACTGTCTTTAACACAGTCAAGGGACCTAAAGGCAAGCTTTTTACTAACCAGAATGGCCACACCCCTACTACATGATGAGTATGATGTTGCAAAAACCTGCCCCACCCAGCTCTTCTGTAATTTTGCAATGTCTTTGTCTTCCAAGTGAGTCTCCTCAAGGAAAGCAATAGAAACATCCTCCTTTTTCAAATATGACAATACTGCCATCCTCTTGGCAGGCTTCTGGAGACCACGGACATTCCAAGAACAGAGCTTTATGGTATTTAAATTAGACATAGTCATGATACATTGTATTGGTCCTATTAATGAAATAATAACCAGCCCAATCCCAGGGCACAGCCCCCACCTCCTCTAATAGCAGCATCAAGTGACTAATACAGTTGTAATTATACGCAACTCAAACCTGAGACATGCATGTCCTGAGCAAGACAACAACACTGAACAAAACAACACAAATACAAGTTGAGGGCATTTCCCCAAAATAACAGGGACTGTTCACCAAACCAGTAACTCTCAATCGCACCACAAAGAGCGAAATGGCAGTGGATAACGGGAGTAATCCCTATACAATATGAAAGTAATACTCACATGTGGGCAACCGCGCCACTCGGACTATGTGAAAAAGAGTGTAAAGTTGTAAGTCTATGCCGTGTTATAGAAACAGGACCAGTCTGTATGAAAAGGAGAATAGCATGGGCTATAATCAAAACAATAAAGGTGAGACAACCTGGTGATCCGTGCTGCAGGAGATTATTATCCAGACAGGGAGTCCAGGAAATCGCGTACTAGCTCCGGGGAAGAAAACCTCTTCTTGGAGCCTCCGTGGGACACCTGTAGAGTAGCCGGGAAGAGCATAGCATACGGTATTCCTCTCTCCCGCAGCCGCTGTTTCGCCGCATCATACGCCTTGCGTTTCCTCATCACCACCGGAGAGAAGTCGCTGTAGAAAGAAAGCCTGGATCCATTGTGTGTAAGGGCGCCATCTTGACTGGCTCGCCGTGCCGCTTCTATCACTTTCTGCTTGTCTCTGAATGTATGAAGGCGCAGCAACACCGACCTGGGGTACTTGTTCGGGTCCGGTCTGGGAGCTAACGAGCGGTGTGCTCTTTCCAGTTGTATGCGCCCCGCTTTGGTAGCCATGCCAAGGGTGAGTGGCAACCACGATTCAAAGAAATCCACCGAATGCCCCGTCTCTGTGCCCTCAGCCAAGCCGACGACCCCAATATTCAGACGCCTGCTGTAGTTTTCAGCCATATCTAAACTCTCCGCCAGAGCACTGACCTGCTTCTCTAATTGGCTATCCTCGGCTCTTGCGCTGTGGCGGAGTTTTCCACGGCCATGATCCTGGTCTCTGCCTCATCGAGCCGCCTGTTAGCAGACTGGAGCTCCACAGAGTGGTTATGAGTAGTCTCGACCAGCGGGCTGAGTTTATCATCGATTACTTTTATGATGTTAGCAGTCATGAAGTTTAGGGCTTTGGCAAGGGCAGGGTCGAGTTCGTCAGAGATAACAGATTCGGCTTGGTCGCCATCTTGCGTGCATTCACCAGGCTCAGATTCAGCGGTGTCTTTCTTGTCTCTATTCCTTTTAGTTCTTGCCATTTTGTCAAAAGACTGTGGCCAAAAGTTTTCCAAGGACATAGCCTGAAATGCTCATACGAAAAGTGGCTTCCAAAACACGGTTAATAACAGGATAATAGCATAATTAGAACCGAGTGGCACGGAGCTCCAGCCAAAACGTGTGTTCACCTCGCCGCCATCACGTGACCCCCCAAGCCTAGGCATTTTTAAAAATAGTTTCTTAAATGTACTGTCATCGCAATTGGGGGCATATACATTTACCAACATCACTGGGTTAGCAAAGAGCTGCTCAACCACAATAATATACCTTCAGTTAGGGTCACTAATAATTCCCTTTGAGTGGAAAGAGATGTTCTTGTTAATCAATATGGCTGTTCCTCTAGCTTTTGCATTGAACTTGGAATGAAACACTTGACCAACCCAGTTTCGTTTGAGACCATTAACATTGATGTTACACAGATGAGTTTCTTGAAAGAAAGCTATGTGAACCTTTAGTTGTTGGAAGTGGGACATAACCCTCTGCCTTTTATTTGGGTTATTAACTCCTTTTACATTCCAAGATACAAACTTGGTAGGGTTGCTGATCATCCTAGTGGATGTACCTGCCATATAGACCTAGGATAAGAAAACGAGGGGAGCAGCAGAGAGAAAAAAAAAATGCATAAAAAACAAACAAAACAAAAATAATTATAAATAATAAAACCTCGGACTCTAAACCTGTAAACTCTTACCCGTGTGTGATAACTCACGTTGTGCTTGTTTTACTCCGCACTACAAGCTCTGTCGCCAAAAGAGAAACAACGTGCTGATTGTTCGTGGCCAATAGTGACCATGTGGTTTCCCCATTCATATTACTACTTTTCATTGTTAATCCTTTTAGAAACAGAGAAAGATAGTGAGTACAAAATAAATAGGCGGACAAAAAGTAGGAGCAGCCCAATAGCCTAGTAAATCAAAAAGTAACCTGATAAGGCGAGCAATGCAACGTATGGGATCACTAGGACATGCTTATATATCAACTCTCATAACTCCGTAACAGCCGACCGGAAAGCTGTATTTTGAACCTTACTCCGTACCCGTTAAGGGAGACCCGACAGCTTTTATCAGAAGAGGAAACATAAAAGCCAGAGCAAGATATGTGCTCAGCCAGTGTCAACAATTACCAGGTACCATTACTGGAATTCATATTAGAAACCAATTAACAGTTGAGCAGCCATAGCAATATGTAACTGTTACCTCCTGACGAGTCATTCGTAACATTGTCGCTTATGTCTTATTTTCGGAGCACAATGCTCGTAAACTACGAAAGAATATACTCAGTGTCCACTTGCCGGTCGGCTTAATTAGCCAGCAGCTTAGTTCACTCACCGGCTAGTCCAACACATCTAGTTTTCAGCAGGTTGACGGCGCTTCAAAAAAGCAGCAACTTCAGCCGGAGAGTTGACTTCGTGCCTCGTTCCGTCCACAACAACCCGGAGTTTAGCGGGGAAGAGGAGGCTGTAAGCGAGCCCGGCGTTTCTCAGCGACGATTTGATGGGGGTAAATGCGGCTCACTGCCTGGCTACTTCTGCACTGTACTCCGCATATATGTGGATCCCTGCGCCTCTGTACATCAGGGGACCCTTCTCCCGTGCAAGCTGCATTATTCGTTGTTTCATCTGGAGGTGGTGATGCAGGCTATGAAGGGACGCAGTGCGCCGTCTTGTCTCCTCTGCACGGCCAGCCGATGTGCTCTATCCACGGTCAAGGGGCGAGGAAACGCATCGGGCCGAATATTTCAGCCAGAAAGGATTCAATGAAAGTAGTTGGACGGGCACCCTCAGGTATACCTGGTATACGAATATTACACCTCCTGGATCTGTTTTCAAGGTGGTCAACTTTCAGCTCCAGTTGTTTGTTCTCCTGCACTATCAGCCAGTGTAGACTCCACTGTAGTTATTCTTCCTGGGAAGTCGTTCATTGACGTTTCAATGGCCTGGATTGTCTCATCGTGCCTGATTATAGCTGCGTGGTTGGATGGTATTTGTGCTGTCAAGCTTCCAATGATACGCTCTTCCATGCCGGTGAGTAGTTTCTGTATGTCAGAGAGAGACAGCGCCTAGTTGCCGACCTCGCCATGTGCGGAGTTGCTAGCTTGTGAAGCTAACTCACAGCCCTCCTCGCCTCCGCTTTCATCGCTTTTCTTGTTCTTCCTCCCCATGACACATCGTGTACAGTCGACACCAAGTCAAAGTCACTCTTAGAAGCAGGCCTTGCAAGTTTAGATGGGACATTAGTAGGGCAAATGACAAATACATGTTACATGGTGACAGAGCTCTTCCGGCTAGCAGCTTACTCCGCCATTCGCCAGACCGTCGTAATGATTATTTATATTCTTGCATTGCTTCATTGGATTTTCCTTAGCTTCCTTTTGTGCACTGACATTACTTAATGCGAACATGGCAAACAAATAAAGCCCAGTGAAGCATATTACATTAATAATGACGTGTCCTTTTGTTTGAATGGAGTTTTGTGCGTTGGATAAGTAAATACATAAATGATAGATACTTATTGTAATGCTTCCTGTTGTCAGTGTTATAATTACTAAAAGAGTCAATGTCGGTAGACAGGGTTTGTCAGTGTTCTGGTAAAATACTTTCAGAGTTGAGATTAAGTGAACTGCATGTTAGCTGAACACTAACTGTTAAAGAGAAAGGTCACTCTGTATGGAATATACATATTGCATGCCTCATAGCCCTCTATTTCAGCCCTGTTACTAAAGTGCTGATTCTGGGTCCTTAAACAGTATGGAGCTCAAACGCTTTCTCTCTCGCGGGTTTACCACAAGGTGAGTTCCTTTTTATTTCCTGCTTCTTTACACATACTCTCTCCAGTACAGCGTTAGCTCTGAGTGTTAACGATGCATACTAATGTAAACAAAGATCATATATAACGTCCAAAACACGTTGCACATTGTTTCTGATAGCGACGTGTCTGATAGGGCCGTGGGTGTAAAGCCTGCCCACATTTAAGATATTACGTCATATCGGACGCAAATCTGGATCAGCTCCGTTGTGCCCCCGTTTTTAGAGATTTGGGTACGGAGGAAAAGAGAGAGGGTTTTATTTTCGGACACTTTGTGAATTCCCTGAAACACCGTTTATGTGTAAAATACATACAAAGGGCATTTTGCATGATAGGAGACCGTTAATGTGCTAGCTAACGTTGTTTGTATTTCTTTCGGGCATGGGATTGGAACATACACTTCAGTTCTCTAAACTGCAAGTGCTAGTTTTGGGACAGACTGACAGTGCGAGGGGCCCTCGACATCGCTTCTGGCTAAAACTACTGCTGCTGTGTTCCGTGTACCCGCTTATTGTTTCAGGCCCCTGGTCAAGTGTTACAATACAGAGTCTATGGTTTGGTAAATGAGGTAGTCTAGCAGGAAGGGCCCTCACATTTTGAGATACCCCTACCCGAGGTAGAACAAAACACAACAATGATTTTAATTATCTTTATGGTCTCCCATTAATGAAATTGATTGTTGTCAAAAAACATTTGGTTGTTCTTTAGAACTACCCCAATCCCTGAAAAAGAAGTAGACCAGGCCGAATGTGGAAGGGTGACACAAAAGCCCATAACTTGAAAATGATCACTCTTTTCCTCTTCAGATTTGGGACTTATGTTTTGCTTTAGGTTATAACACTTGTGTTATTCTTCAGAGCTGGGTCCTCATTACAGATCTGCACCTTTTTAAATGCACCTGTATTGACACACCCGTTCACAAAATCATACTGACTGTTTGACAGCCCTAATATATATATATATATATATATTAGGGCTGTCAAATATATATATATAGACAACAAGAAATGAAATGTGTGGTCATGGTATTTGACAGGTATGACGGCCCACAGTCAATCAAAGACCTGGAGAGGCAAAGGAGTGATGGAAGGCCTACACATGTTATCACTGGCAAAACAAATGTCCCAAACTACAGGAAGTACTTGAGGAGTAGTGGAAACAAGACTGCACTGTGCATGTTTGTGAGCAACTACATTGTCCCTGCTGCCCCACAGAGACTACACTCAGGGTTTGACGAAGGGGAGGAGGTGAAGAGCATCTGCACAGCAGGAGTCAGCAGTTTGACATCACTGTACAGTGATCAGGAGGAGGCAGACACAAGGATGGTGCTCCATGCATCTTGCAGAGTCATAGTCCTGCATCATTGTGAGGTCTGATGACACAGGTGTGGAGGTACTGCGCATATATTATGCAAGCAAATACATGTTTGGGTCATCTCTAGTGTACATGCTGCAGGCCATGGAATGAGAGAGACCACATGTGAGAACATTGGAAAAGACATGTCTAACTGTCTCCCAGCATGTCGTGCACTCACTGGCTGTGGCACAACAAGTAGTTTGTACAGAATAGGAAAGACAATCAGCATCAGCAGGTCGTTTGTGACCCTGACCAGGGGCCTCATGTATAACGCCGTGCGTAGGATTCACGTGGGAAGGTTGCTTACGTAGTAGAAATCCAAAAAACAGGAACAGAAATGTTCCGACATTTTCAGATTCACCAAACATTGCGTACCGGCGAGGAAAGTGCGTACGGCACTTCCTACGCCAGTTTCCCTTTATAAATCACAACCGACTCGAAATGCGGTGCAGCTTTTGCGGCTTCACGTAACGCCCAGATGTGCCTATAAATAGTCAAAGAAACGCCCATTCATTCATTCATTCATTCATCCTGACTGACTGCAGGAAGGAGAGCAGGAAATGAGGAAAAGCACCGGGGACAGGAGACCCCCCCCCCTTGATGAGAGACTGTAAGAAGTGATCGGGGAATCCGTTCCCGGAATGCATCCGTGGAGGAACCATCAGTGTATCCTCGGTTAGAGCTCCTCCAGAGAGCCTCCTCGATGCTCGATCCTCGGTCCTCGATTTGCATTTAGAGAAATGAGATGTCCTTCAACATGGCGCGCTGAAATCCATTTCCGGGTCACTACCGGAGGACCGAGGAGTCGAGGAGGGGAAATTTAAGAATTGAGAAGCCTCTAGATCAGGGATGGGCAACTTTGATGGTGGTGGGGGCCACATCATTGATGTACTGGCCACCAGGGGGCCGCAGATTCACTTGGAACACACACACACAAACATTCCATGTGTTTATAGTATTAACAAATATACTAAGTCTGACATCTTCATTGACATCCCCCAAACAACGGGAACATCCTCCAATAAGCTCACTATGTTTGTATTGAACAGGTTATTAAACAGTGGAATAAAACTATTTGAAACTATTGGAAAGCACGGAACATGTGTGTGCATTGAGATGAGCCATTAGATGACACACACATGAAGTCATGAACTCTAACCCGGACATTAGTGGTCTAACTTGACCCTAAGACACGTGTAGCCAGTCTCTGCATTCCCCTTACTCCACAATAAGGGGAGTGTCCCCACAGACACCCGTCAGCCGCACTCTGCTGTTCCTCAGCACCACCCCCCCGCCCCCCCTCCCTCCCACTGAAATTATGAATGAAAAGCGTAGTAATCATAGATAACACGGCAGTTTGTTTTCATCTGATTTCAAATAAACAAAGTCTTAGTTTTAAGAATATTAAACTTGTTTCGCCAAATTCAGATGATACAAACAACTTTTAAGCTTGTAACGGCATAATTACAAGCGGCAACTTAACGTCACAGCAGACATAACAACAGCCGGTGTTTCTTGTGAGGGTTTCCCCGGGAAACAAACACAATACACACAAATGCGTCACAGATTATTTCGCGGTATTTAAAATCATCTACGCAGCTCGCGACGTAACTAGGAGTCTAGTGGACGGTATCTGTACTACAAGTAAAACAAATATATGAATTAGGTTGTTTATAAATTAATCTGAGGGCCGCAAAAAGAGGAGGTGGGGTCCGCATGCGGCCCGCGCGCCGCCATTTGCCCATCCCTGCTCTAGAGACATCAAAGTGGGCTTGAGCTTTATTTTTTTTAATAAATGAATATATATCTACTGCTGTTTGCGCACAGTTTCCCTTTCCAAAAATATATTGATTGAATACAAAATATCAGGTCGGGAGATTAGACTGTAGAGGTTTCTCAATACTCTAATTTCCCCTCCTCGACTCCTATCCTCGAGACTTAGTCCCGCCCACAGGAGATGCGAGTGGAGGACTGAGGAGGGGAGCCGAGGAGAGAGGAGGGGAGCCGAGGAGAGAGGAGGGGAACCGAGGAGAGAGGAGGGGAAGCAGCAGGCGGTTAGAGAAATGAGAACTCCTCTCCTCTGAGCGGTCATATTAAAGAGACGTCCATTAATGATGACAGGAGGCACAGCAGCCTCTGTCTGATGGACACATGTGTTCATGACCACTTCTATATCTACTTTGATTCATTCACAGTGCGGTGTCATGAGACAATAACAGACTACAGATGCAGACACGCACACACACATATATTTATATAAATATATACAATTTCAGAATCAAACAAGTATGAGAGCACTCTCATAATAACGTAGCACAATCAGAGACTGGATATCTCTCTCCTTGCTTAGAGGACAGCTCAACTTACCCCACTCTCCCCTACATGAAAAAACGATCTTTGTGCCTGTAGTGTCCTTAAACAGTAACTTCATCACGTTGATTGTTGGCTGCTCATTTAATAACTATTAATTGTACTAGTCTGTTGTCTCCTCTTGTGCGCAGTGAATACTAAAGAAGACCATTGTCTCTGTGTTAGCTGATGTTGTGACTCCACAGTTATGTTTCTTACTCTAGTCTTGTGTTTTGATCTTGTCACTTCCTGTTTTTATTTTGAAAGTAATCCTTCCCTCTCATTCCAGATCCCACATGTCCTGCCTTTGTGTGTTTCCCGCCCTTCAGGTTGCTTGGCCCTGTGCTGATAGTGTTCACCTGTGCCCATCCCCCTCACCTATAAATAGCCCTTGTGTTTCTTTGTTCCCTTGTCAGTTGGTTATGTTTCATGTCGTGAGCACATGGGCCGTTTGACTCCTGAAACTTTACTTTGAGAAATATATCTTTTTGTCAAGTGAGTTTTGTTTTGAAGTACGACTTAGTTTTTGTTATTAAACAACATTCTATTTTTGGACAACTGTCTCCGAGTCCTGTGTCTCAGTTCATAACAGCTGATTATTTTGTAGAATTCTGTTGAGTATTAAACAAGTGCGTATGCACGTATACAGTTGAGCAAGCAGCAACTATAATAATAACCTTGGAAAGCATTTGCAATAGAGTGAAATTAATGACTGTTGGCATGCAGTGGCGGTGCGTACTGGAAAATAAATTCCAGCCATGTGTCAGGAGGCTGTGTTCTTTATTGTGCACACACTTACTGCTTTAAAAACATGCTCCTAAGTCTGTAGCTGTGAGCTACAGCCTCTCCTGTCTGCCCCCCTCCATATGCTTTCTTTTGGGAGCCTTGGAGGAGGCTGCTGGGCTGCCTGTTAGATTCCCACAGTGCCTTGCTGCACCATTACTGGCCCCTCTCTCTGCTTCCACACATGCAGGGCCCTCATGTGTCAGCCTGTGGATGCTGCTTTATTTAGGACGACAGGCAGGAGCAGCTCAGGGAGGGGCCGGGGGGAAAGGCACACTGAGGCACACCGAGGGGGGAGGGGGGCTGGTGGGAGAACAGAGGCAAATCAAACCGGGGTCCTCACCCTCAGATGTTCTTTTACAACAAAAGCCCTTTCCCCGTCCTTCTCAACACTGAACTCCACACAGGCTGAGGAGGAGACGGGCCCAGCTGGAGGACGAGCAGGACTGCTGCACTGAGCTGTACGGTCCGTCTGAAGGGAGGAAGGGGAAGGCATCGGGCTGAAGTGAACATATCCCAAGCGCATGCCTGATGTACTTCTCTGTAGTTGGCGTCAACATTTTTACAACGTTTTTGTTAATGCTACACCTCTATATTGTTGTTGTAACTTTTATGTTTAAACAGAGTTGAGATGTCAAGGTTTTCAGTGATACATAAATGCTGAATTGATGTTGACCGTTTTTAAAATATTTCAACAAGTCTAAAATGATGAACCATAAACAATGTGTGTTGGATTAGAAGAACTCATGCCTGCGGGTTGCAGATGTAGATCCATACTTTACAGAAGTCATGCCTGCGGGTTGCAGATGTAGATCCATACTTTACAGAAGTCATACCTGCGGGTTGCAGATGTAGATCCATACTTTACAGAAGTCATGCCTGCGGGTTGCAGATGTAGATCCATACTTTACAGATGGACTCTTTTAATCATCACATACTGTGCATGTTACCCGTCATATGAGGAGCAGTGAGCAGCTACTATGCACCTCCCGACGAGCACTGTGGGGGTCCGGTGTATTGCTGAAGGGCCCCCCAGCAGCGCCCAGGAAGTGAACTGGCACCTCTCAAAGTACCAGTCCACACTCCCTGCTTGGTCTGTTCGGGGACTTGAACCAGGGACCCTCCAGTTTCCAAGCTAAGAACTGAAAGGCTAAGTTACAGCCGCCCAGACAGTTCATTAGCAAAGTAACTAGTGTCTTTTCTTTAACCTATTCGGACAATATGCAGCAATATGACTCATGGGTTACATATTAGCACTTTCATATCGCTAGATTAAGGATTCTGTTCTCACTTAATGAATGCTTCTGCCTGAGTCCTCATATCAACATCACTTATTGTTGTCACTTACTTATCCCTAAAACGACTATGATGGTTATTGTTATCAACATATTGTGAATGATTTTCAAAATACTGCACAATATAAATGAGGAAGCAGCGACTGACCTCTGTTTATGATCATTCATCAGTTGACCTAAAAGAAACGTACACAACGACAGCTTTGTTTCAGTTCAGTCACACTTCTGTGCAACAGCTCCACGAGCATGTGCACATCGTATACAGCTCTGTTCCATGTGGTGTGACTTCGTCTGTTCTTCAGAGCCTTCACTCTCCAGTTCATGAGGCTGACATGTCGTGATTGGGTTACAATATAACATTAATGATGGCTGCATTCCATTTAGATCCAGTAATGTGGGCATGCAGCCTAACAGTGACATTCTTGCTGTCACTTCAATATGTAGTTTTCCTTTTATGTACTTCTTTAACGTAGGTCTGTCATCTCGACACAACATACTAATGAAAATCAATGAGCTGTAGCTGGGAGGAAATACTTAAACGTGATGTGTCTGATTGCAGTAGTGACATTTGACCAGCAGAGGTCAGAGAGGCACCACTCTACGTATGTTTTCATAGGCATGGCGAACAATCGGTTTCATTTACAGCTGAAATAAGGCCTGAGAAATCTATGTGAACATTCTTTCTTTCTAATTTTTTTTTTTATTTATTTGTTTGATTTCACAGGTACCTTTGGACCATCGGCAAAAATGTGTGGAAAAGATGGAAGAAAAGATTCTTCGTACTGGTGCAGGTAAGCTCCCGTTAGTGGTTCCTACCAGATGCAAGTGTTCCAGTGTGATGTGAAACACCAACAGTGGATCAGAGCGTTTAACGGGCAGAGGCAGCACACACACACACACACACACACACACACACACACACACACACACACACACACACACACACACACACACACACACACACACACACACACACACACACACACACACACACACACACACACACACACACACACACACACACACACACACACACACACACACACACACACACACACACACACACACATGAGAGAGGTGTTACCATGGGGCTGATGGACACTCAAAACACTGATATCTTCACATATTAATTTAATTTAATTTTGTAATAAATATTATTGATTTATTTTAAAATGTATCAATGTTTGAATGCAAACCATTTGTAGCATAAAGAAGAGAGCATGCACGCTGAGAGATACATGTTGTTCAGATATGCATTTTGCAGAGGTCATTTGTTTTAAATTAGTCAGGTGAAAGAACAGTAATTTGTTACTATTTTGATCATTCATTTTTAAGTAATACTTAAAGCAAAAAATAGGGAAGACATGTTCTTGTTTTTTTAATATTAAATTGAATATATATATGAGGTTTTTAACACAAGATGAACCTAAACTAAACTAAATGTTTTAGTTGCAGCCTTATATTGGCTTAGTAATTATACTAATATAATGAATACATATTCTTATTTTTGGAAATTGTGCCACTCAGTTTATTATAAATGTGAGACTTTAAAGTGAGATTAGGAAAATATTCTGCAGATAACAGAGGCACTGAAATCTACAAAACCCTGTTCGAATGGTTTAGAAAGAATGATATATACCATAGCAGGGTCTAGTTCAGAGAGATTGATATTTGATACAGCATGTTGTTGATATGTGCAGCTGTTATGTTGTTGAGCTGCTTACCGATGGAGAGCCGTAGAGCCAGAGGTCCGTCCGGCTCACAGGCAGGAGGCCGGACCTTTATGCAAGTCTGTCAAACTGAAAAGAACTACATGGCATACGCTTTGATATGTTTATATATAAAAGATAGAGAAGGTGCAATGGAGTGTGATACATGAATACTCATAGTACCAACAATATATCAGCTTGTGGAATGCTTCTGAACAAATACAAGACTTTCCTTTTATCTCTTTCATATTTTCAAACCCTCAAAATCCAATTTGAAGTGAAAGCAGGGCGAGTGACAAAAATGTGATCACAGCCAAAAGAGGAGCCGCCGTATCCTGAGCGTTGGCCACATGTTGTGTGTGCAGCCGGGAAGAGAGATGCAGCCAAGCTGTCTTCCCTCGGCTGTCAGGAGGATGATGGAGACGCCAAGCAGGCTTTTGTCAGGAGGCCGGGTGGTGGGGGTGGGGGGCGGTAGCGGGAGCGGCCATTTCCTGGTGGCTCTGTGTTTGGAGGTGGGCAGCAGGCAGGGACGTGGGTGGAGGGGGGGCCTGTCTCTTGTGTGTTGCAGAGGATATGTCTCAGAGCTACAAGTTGACAGGGGATTGACAAAGTGGAGTGAACACGGGCTGGCTTTACACTCGCAGCTAGAAAAGCCCGAGCGCCGCCAACTCCAACTCCCTCTCGCTCCCAGCTAAATATATAGCAAGTGACAAATACTGGTCAATAGACTGCGCACTCGTGTGTGTGTGTGTGTGTGTGTGTGTGTGTGTGTGTGTGTGTGTGTGTGTGTGTGTGTGTGTGTGTGTGTGTGTGCATATGTACTTTTTGTTGCATGTTAGACATCATATTTCTTTCTTCTCTGTTCGCTCATGACCTTACCATGTCTGCCTTTATCACTACATATTTGATTTCTGTTTCATTCTGGCTTTTCCCTCAGATTATAGATTTGGTTAGAAAGTGATTGTTTCAGATGCATTATATTCAAAGATTGTTTTGCAGAAAAGAATGATATACATTCCTACACTGTAACTTCTAGAAAATGAAAGAATAGAAATACAGTAGACCTACAAATAGATACAGTAGAACTACAAACAGATACAGTAGAACTACAAATAGATACAGTAGAACTACAAACGGATACAGTAGAACTACAAACAGATACAGTAGAACTACAAATAGATACAGTAGAACTACAAACGGATACAGTATAACTACAAACAGATACAGTATAACTACAAACAGATACAGTGGAACTACAAACAGATACAATATAACTACAAACAGATACAGTAGAACTACAAACAGATACAGTAGAACTACAAACAGATACAGTGGAACTACAAACAGATACAGTAGAACTACAAACAGATACAGTAGAGCTACAAACAGATACAGTGGAACTACAAACAGATACAGTAGAACTACAAACAGATACAGTGGAACTACAAACAGATACAGTAGAACTACAAACAGATACAGTAGAGCTACAAACAGATACAGTAGAGCTACAGTACTAATCAGGATGTTCACGTCTCTAATTTCTTACTATATAGTACAAATGAAATAACTGTTTAATAGTATACAGATAGACAACTTGTCCTTTCCTCTTCTTCTCACAAATGATCCGGTGATCCCACATCAGTGCCACAGGAAGGGAATAGAACTACTGCGTTATGTATTTCATGTTTAAATGTGAAAATGAAACACCTTTAAAGTCTTCTATTACATCTTTTGTCGAGATAATACCTTTACTTATTATTTTATTTAAAAAATAAGGGCAACATCCCTCTCCTTCTTTAGACCTCTTCTGGGTGACTTGTTTGTACTTTGGGACGAAGATACATTCAAGTTAGATGCAGTATTTCAATAACTCAACACATATATGTTTTAAGCAACAAACAAATATCCTTCTTTCTGCAAGAAATATACTAAACATATGACCCTGAATCTAAAACCATTGTGAAGCAGGATTCTTGGGCCAGTGGTTCCAGTGGTTCCAGTGGTTCCGGTGGTTCCAGTGGTTCCAGTGGTTCCGGTGGTTCCAGTGGTTCTAGTGGTTCCTGTGGTTCCAGTGGTTACAGTGGTTCCGGTGGTCCCAGTGGTTCCAGTGGTTCCAGTGGTCCCAGTGGTTCCTGTGGTTCCAGTGGTCCCAGTGGTTCCAGTGGTTCCAGTGGTTCCAGTGGTCCCATTGGTTCCTGTGGTTCCAGTGGTTCCAGTGGTTCCAGTGGTTCCGGTGGTTCCAGTGGTTCCGGTGGTTCCAGTGGTTCCAGTGGTTCCAGTGGTCCCAGTGGTTCCAGTGGTTCCAGTGGTTCCAGTGGTCCCATTGGTTCCTGTGGTTCCAGTGGTTCCAGTGGTTCCAGTGGTTCCGGTGGTTCCAGTGGTTCCGGTGGTTCCGGTGGTTCCAGTGGTCCCAGTGGTTCCAGTGGTTCCGGTGGTTCCAGTGGTCCCAGTGGTCCCAGTGGTTCCTGTGGTTCCAGTGGTTCCGGTGGTTCCAGTGGTTCCAGTGGTTCCAGTGCAGAGGCTGACCTGACGATCCAGATGCCACTGACTTGTAGAAATCCACTGAATACAAATATATGCTTATATGTTCATGTTACCATTCTCTTATGTTGAGCGTATCTCTTCCCTGTAGGCCTCTCTACATGAGGCCTGCTCTCTACTCTCTACATGAGGTCTACTCTCTACATGAGGCCTGCTCTCTACATGAGGCCTGCTCTCTACTCTCTACATGAGGACTGCTCTCTACATGAGGCCTGCTCTCTACATGAGGCCTGCTCTCTACATGAGGCCTGCTCTCTACTCTCTACATGAGGCCTGCTCTCTACATGAGGCCTGCTCTCTACTCTCTACATGAGGCCTGCTCTCTACATGAGGCCTGCTCTCTACTCTCTACATGAGGCCTGCTCTCTACATGAGGCCTGCTCTCTACATGAGGCCTGCTCTATGAGGTCTGCTCTCTACATGAGGCCTGCTCTCTACATGAGGCCTGCTCTCTACATGAGGCCTACTCTCTACATGAGGCCTGCTCTCTACATGAGGCCTACTCTCTACATGAGGCCTGCTCTCTACTCTCTACATGAGGCCTGCTCTCTACATGAGGCCTGCTCTATGAGGTCTGCTCTCTACATGAGGCCTGCTCTCTACATGAGGCCTGCTCTCTACATGAGGCCTGCTCTCTACATGAGGCCTGCTCTCTACATGAGGCCTACTCTCTACATGAGGCCTGCTCTATGAGGTCTGCTCTCTACATGAGGCCTGCTCTATGAGGCCTGCTCTCTACATGAGGCCTACTCTCTACATGAGGCCTGCTCTCTACATGAGGCCTGCTCTCTACATGAGGCCTGCTCTCTACATGAGGCCTGCTCTCTACATGAGGCCTGCTCTCTACATGAGGCCTGCTCTATGAGGCCTGCTCTCTACATGAGGCCTACTCTCTACATGAGGCCTGCTCTATGAGGCCTGCTCTATGAGGCCTGCTCTCTACATGAGGCCTACTCTCTACATGAGGCCTGCTCTATGAGGCCTGCTCTATGAGGTCTGCTCTCTACATGAGGCATGCTCTCTACATGAGGCCTGCTCTCTACATGAGGCCTGCTCTCTACATGAGGTCTGCTCTCTACATGAGGCCTGCTCTCTACATGAGGCCTACTCTTTACATGAGGCCTGCTCTCTACATGAGGCCTGCTCTATGAGGTCTGCTCTCTACATGAGGCCTGCTCTCTACATGAGGCCTGCTCTATGAGGTCTGCTCTCTACATGGGGCCTGCTCTATGAGGTCTGCTCTATGAGGCCTGCTCTCTACATGAGGCCTGCTCTATGAGGTCTGCTCTCTACATGAGGCCTGCTCTCTACATGAGGCCTGCTCTATGAGGTCTGCTCTCTACATGAGGCCTGCTCTATGAGGTCTGCTCTCTACATGAGGCCTGCTCTATGAGGCCTGCTCTATGAGGTCTGCTCTCTACATGAGGCCTGCTCTCTACATGAGGCCTGCTCTCTACATGAGGTCTGCTCTCTACATGAGGCCTGCTCTCTACATGAGGCCTGCTCTCTACATGAGGCCTACTCTCTACATGAGGCCTGCTCTATGAGGTCTGCTCTCTACATGAGGCCTACTCTCTACATGAGGCCTGCTCTCTACATGAGGCATACTCTCTACATGAGGCCTGCTCTCTACATGAGGTCTGCTCTCTACATGAGGCCTGCTCTATGAGGCCTGCTCTCTACATGAGGCCTGCTCTCTACATGAGGCCTACTCTCTACATGAGGCCTGCTCTATGAGGCCTGCTCTCTACATGAGGCCTGCTCTATGAGGTCTACTCTCTACATGAGGCCTGCTCTATGAGGTCTGCTCTCTACATGAGGCCTGCTCTCTACATGAGGCCTGCTCTCTACATGAGGCCTACTCTCTACATGAGGCCTACTCTCTACATGAGGCCTGCTCTCTACATGAGGCCTGCTCTCTACATGAGGCCTGCTCTCTACATGAGGCCTGCTCTCTACATGAGGCCTGCTCTCTACATGAGGCCTGCTCTCTACATGAGGCCTGCTCTCTACATGGGGCCTACTCTCTACATGGGGCCTGCTCTATGAGGCCTACTCTCTACATGAGGCCTGCTCTCTACATGAGGCCTGCTCTCTACATGAGGCCTACTCTCTACATGAGGCCTGCTCTATGAGGTCTGCTCTCTACATGAGGCCTACTCTCTACATGAGGCCTGCTCTCTACATGAGGCATACTCTCTACATGAGGCCTGCTCTCTACATGAGGTCTGCTCTCTACATGAGGCCTGCTCTATGAGGCCTGCTCTCTACATGAGGCCTGCTCTCTACATGAGGCCTACTCTCTACATGAGGCCTGCTCTATGAGGCCTGCTCTCTACATGAGGCCTGCTCTCTACATGAGGCCTGCTCTATGAGGTCTGCTCTCTACATGAGGCCTGCTCTATGAGGTCTGCTCTCTACATGAGGCCTGCTCTCTACATGAGGCCTACTCTCTACATGAGGCCTACTCTCTACATGAGGCCTGCTCTCTACATGAGGCCTGCTCTCTACATGAGGCCTGCTCTCTACATGAGGCCTGCTCTCTACATGAGGCCTGCTCTCTACATGAGGCCTACTCTCTACATGAGGCCTGCTCTCTACATGGGGCCTACTCTCTACATGGGGCCTGCTCTATGAGGCCTACTCTCTACATGAGGCCTGCTCTCTACATGAGGCCTGCTCTATGAGGTCTGCTCTCTACATGAGACCTGCTCTCTACATGAGACCTGCTCTCTACATGAGGCCTGCTCTCTACATGAGGCCTACTCTCTACATGAGGTCTGCTCTCTACATGAGGCCTGCTCTCTACATGAGGCCTGCTCTCTACATGAGGCCTACTCTCTACATGAGGCCTGCTCTCTACATGAGGCCTGCTCTATGAGGTCTGCTCTCTACATGAGACCTGCTCTCTACATGAGACCTGCTCTCTACATGAGGCCTGCTCTCTACATGAGGCCTACTCTCTACATGAGGCCTGCTCTCTACATGAGGCCTGCTCTCTACATGAGGCCTGCTCTATGAGGTCTGCTCTCTACATGAGGCCTGCTCTCTACATGAGGCCTGCTCTCTACATGAGGCCTGCTCTCTACATGAGGCCTACTCTCTACATGAGGTCTGCTCTCTACATGAGGCCTGCTCTCTACATGAGGCCTGCTCTCTACATGAGGCCTGCTCTCTACATGAGGCCTACTCTCTACATGAGGCCTGCTCTCTACATGAGGCCTACTCTCTACATGAGGCCTGCTCTCTACATGAGGCCTGCTCTCTACATGAGGCCTGCTCTCTACATGAGGCCTACTCTCTACATGAGGCCTGCTCTATGAGGTCTGCTTTCTACATGAGGCCTGCTCTCTACATGAGGCCTGCTCTCTACATGAGGCCTGCTCTCTACATGAGGCCTGCTCTCTACATGAGGCCTGCTCTATGAGGTCTGCTCTCTACATGAGGCCTGCTCTCTACATGAGGCCTGCTCTCTACATGAGGCCTGCTCTCTACATGAGGCCTGCTCTATGAGGTCTGCTCTCTACATGAGGCCTGCTCTCTACATGAGGCCTGCTCTCTACATGAGGCCTGCTCTCTACATGAGGCCTGCTCTCTACATGAGGCCTACTCTCTACATGAGGCCTGCTCTATGAGGTCTGCTCTCTACATGAGGCCTGCTCTATGAGGTCTGCTCTCTACATGAGGCCTGCTCTCTACATGAGGCCTGCTCTCTACATGAGGCCTGCTTGCAGGAGAACACCTTGCCCACCATGTTTCAGAGGAAAGACAGCTCGAGCTTCCATGCAGCATATTGACTGAGTAATGCTTAACCTGCAGGTGTCAGTGCGTGAGGTTACAGCCGAGATACACACACAGACGTGCAAACAAACACCAATCAACGGACGTTATTACATGATTCCTCAATCTTTGCCACGACCTGATCAATATTCAGAGAATGGCCGTTTCGCCTGGCTGCGGTTGGCCTCATTCATCCAGCTTCAAATCAAACTGCACCACGTTGTAGATGCAACGATGTTTTGCTGGGTGGATGTCAACATGTCGTCTTTACAGAGGACATTTAAAGAACTCATCTCACCCTTCCTCATCCTCCACACTTCCTATCTGTCCTTAAATCCTCCTCCTCTCCTCTCCTCTCCTCTTCTCTCCTCCTCCTCCTCCTCCTCCTCCTCCTCCTCCTCCAGCATCAGCATCTTTCCCCGATGGAGAGAGAGAGAGAGAGAGAGAGAGCTGGTGTTTTGGGGTATGGGTGGTGGGGGGGGGGGTTGGTATAGTTTAGACTCTAATTTGCCTTTGCGGTGTCCTGGAGGCCAGGGAGCTGCTGGAGAATGGGTCTACTTCCCTCCATCCTTTACTTGGCCTTAGGTCTCATCAGGGCTGTTGTGGGGAATTTCATTTGTCACTCACACACACACGCACACACACACACACACACACACACACACACACACACACACACACACACACAACACACACACACACACACACACACGCACACACACACACACACACACACACACACACACACACACACGCGCACACACACACACACACACACACACACACACACACACACACACACACACACACACACACACACACAGCTGCAGCAGCGGAGTGAGAGCTGCCACTTGCAGCAGCAGAGGCGCGACAGCGGCTGATTGGCCGGCCCTGCTGATCCATGACGACAGGCTGCTATGACTGGCAGCTACAGTAGCAGCAGAGTGTCACTACACTTCCTGTTAGCAGCACAGAGAGCACTCAGACCTGAGCCAGGGTCAGTACTGGCCTTTTATTAACACCATTCATCCAGGACAGGTAACACAGAAGCACAGTGACGCTTCCTGAGGTGGGTAATAAAGGAGAGCCTTCAATTCAAATGTCCGTGGAGTTTGTGTTGACAGGGAAACTAGATGGCTGGCCGGGAGTCACTGTGGAAAAGACGTGCAAACAAACACCAATCAACGGACGTTATTACATGATTCCTCAATCTTTGCCACGACCTGATCAATATTCAGAGAATGGCCGTTTCGCCTGGCTGCGGTTGGCCTCATTCGTCCAGCTTCAAATCAAACTGTGCACCACGTTGTAGATGCAACGATGTGTCGTTGTGAATCAAAGTGCTAGTTAAGTGTTAAAGTCAACATGTCGTTTTTACAGAGGACATTTAAATAACTCTGGCCTACCAAGCTGACATCGTGGAATGGAATACTGCCATGGAAAAACTGAGCCTTGCAAAGATCTGTCATTCAAAGTAACTTCACACATTTTACATCATTACTGTGCAGTACACCTTTCAGCCCTCACACGGCAGCTCAGACTGCTACTAAAGAAGCATCCAGTCTCTCTCCTCTGCACTAGCATTCACACACACACACACACACACGCACACACACACACACACACACACACACACACACACACACACACGCGCACACACACACACGCACACACACAACGCACACACACACACCACACACACAGCACACACGCGCGCCACACACACACCTGCCACACACACACACGCGCACACACACCACGCGACACACACCACCACCACACTCCACCACACCACACACACACCCACACACACACACACACACGCCGCACACACACACACACGCACGCACACACACTCGCACACGCACAGACACGCACACTCACACACACACACACGCCACACACCACACACACATCACCACAAACTCTCACACACACACACACCACACACACACACACGCTCGCAACACACACACACCTCTCTCACACACACACGCCGCACACACACACACACTCGCTCACCACACACACACTCACCCACACTCTCCACACACACGCGCGCGCACACACACACTCACACACACTCACACTCGACACACACACACACACACACACACACACACACACACACACCTTTTACCCATTACTCATGGTTCTGCCACCTCACTTTATTGTAATGTGATTACAATAACACACATACAGATGCTTGGGAGGTCTACTAACAACAACAACAACAACAACAGCTGGCAAACCCCCCCCCCCCTCTCTCTCCCCACGAACACTCTCTGTCTCTCTTCCCTAAGTCATCAGGTGTTCTCTCCGCCCTTCGTGGCTGTAACACATGTTCTGAATATCCCTATGATTATGTGTAGTTAGACACTTGGTGGAAAAGTACTCAGATCTTGTACTTTAGTGTAGAAATACTCTATTACAAGTACAAGTCCTGCAGTCAAAATATGACTTATTAATTGGTCAAAGTATAAAAGTATTAGCATCAAAATATACTTATAAAGTACCAAAAGTAACAGTACTCATTATTCAGATCGGCCCATTTCAGAAGAATTGATATCATATGTTTTTATTATAATTGTTGATTATATTTCCTTTCATTAATCCAAATCTGTAAAGTAACTAAAGGTATTAAATAATTGTCGTGGAGTAGAAGTACAGAGTTGCATAAAATGGAAATACTCAACTAAAGTACCTCAAAATATAACATCAGTACAGTACTTGAGTAAATCTACTTAGTTACTTTATTACACCAGCTCACTTTAAACCGTAACTAACGGTTGCTATGACATTTGGTGCTCACATGCTTTCTCAGGATGAGAATTTGGTTTCCGACTGATCACCTGAACGTTTCTCTCCCTGTGATTGGTGCAGGTGAGTCAGTACACCTTCGCCATGTGCAGCTACAGAGAGAAGAAGGCGGAGCCTGTGGAGCTCCTGCAGCTCGATGGCTACACTGTGGACTACACCGACCCCCAGCCAGGTAACAGCCGACACCCACAGTCCTTCCAACGATGGGACTAGAAAGTGTGTCTGATGCTCCAGCACAACCTGCACTGCCACATGGTCAACACCAACACAGACACAGAGAGAGGAATGCCTTTTCTGATCTTTGTGATTATGACAAGTCATATTTCTGATTCTGTCTGCTGGAGGTTTGAAGTCAACTCCCTGCATACAAGTCAGCTCTGGATAGCAGCCGTCCACAGTGACTGATCAAACAACAACAACAACACAGGGATTCAAGTGACTCAATGAATCCTTCATAGTCCTGTACATGTCCCTGTGGTTGGAGGACAGGTCTTTGTCCTCAGGAGGCTGACAGACAGTTGCATACTGCGTGTAGAAGACTTCCTACGGCGACCTTCAAATAATAAATACTGAACAATTAATTTACATTAAAGAGCGTCACCTCTGGACATTTATAAAGAGTTACGAACAGGAATGTGCGATCCATTTCTCCTATTAGCTTATTCTGTGTTATTGCATGCCTTGTTTACCTGCCTTGTTTACCTGCCTTGTTTACCTGCCTTGTTGACCAGGGGCCTATACTACGAAGCTGGTTCAACCTAACCTGGATATGTTGGAGTTAGCCGGTTGGCCTAATCCAAAACATACGCGCTCTCGCTAAACGGTCCTACGACGCTGGTTATCAAGTGGATCGCTCAAGCCAGCCGTGTCCTATCTAGTTAGGTGTTCACATGAGAGGGGTGGGATCTGGAGCATTCGACCAATCACAAACATGGAGAAGCGTACTGACAGCGCAGCGTCATACTTCCTGAATGAAAAGTCAACTATAATATTAGACAAATGAAGAAGTTAAATTAAACATCCATGACTTAAACACTTGATCCAGGATCAAAGCCTCAGAGCTGCACCTGCAAGGTGAACACAGCTGGCAAAAGTGTTTGAATGCGTACATTAACAGGTTTATGATATCACTGCCCCGTCTAAAACACGATCTGACTTCAATTACATTTGTCTCGAGTGTTTCCTCAACTTAATGTGTTGCTTAAAATAATCCTTCTGCATCCAGTCTGTGACGCTGTGAGTGTTGCACGGCCAGATACGGCTCAGCTGACTCAGATCAGGAGATATGTGATACATTATGAAGTGATATGCTGCGGACTGTACTTAATGTTACTCTGATCCGGTTACTGATGTTGTGACAGATATTTAAGTAAGCTTTCTTAACGCTAATGTTATAATAGTCAGATTGCTCTGAAGATGGAGGTGATATTCTATTCATGTTCACGTTCACACAGTCGGTGATTTTTGCCGGCCGTCTTTCCTGCGACGGCAGCTTTTCTGTATTTCCTTTCTCCTGTAATATGACTTGATCGCTTTAAACTCCGCACACTGAGCTCTGATTGGTCAGCAGGCGGTGCTTTCACTGAGTTGAGCTCTTAGCCTGCAACCTCACCAGGGGGGTATACTGCGAAGCAGGATTTTCGCTTAGCCGGCTAAATTCAGGGAAAACTCCGGCTTTCCGGTCATCCGAAGCTGGTTCTCTTTTTAGCGGGCTAGATCTCCATGGTAATATATGCTAAGCAGCTAATCTGCCTGCTGACCAATCAGAGCTCAGTGTGCGGAGTTTAAAGCGATCAAGTCATATTACAGGAGAAAGGAAATACAGAAAAGCTGCCGTTGCAGGAAAGACGGCCGGCAAAAATCACCGACTGTGTGAACGTGAACATTAATAGAATATCACCTCCATCTTCAGAGCGATCTGACTATTATAACATTAGCGTTAAGAAAGCTTAATTAAATATCTGCCACAACATAAGTGACCGGATCAGAGTAACATTAAGTACAGTCACTTCACTTCACTTCATAATATATCATATATCTCCTTATCTGAGTCAGCTGAGCCGTATCTGGCCGTGCAACACTCACAGCGTCACAGACTGGATGCAGAAGTATTATTTTAAGCAACACATAAGTTGACGAAACACTCGAGACAAATGTAATTAAAGTCAGATCGTGTCTTGGACGGGGCAGTGATATCATAAACCTGTTAATGTACGCATTCAACACTTGTTCTGTTCCAGCTGTGTTCACCTTGCAGGTGCAGCTCTGTGGCTTTGATCCTGGTCAAGTGTTTAAGTCATGGATGTTTAAAGTTTAACTTCTTCATTTTTGACTAGTATTAAAGTTCACTTTTCATTCAGGAAGTATGACGCTGCGCTGTCAGTACGCTTCTCCATGTCTGTGATTGGTCGAATGCTCCAAATACCACCCCTTTCATGTGAACGCGCACCTAACTAGATAGGACACGGCTGGCTTGAGCGATCCACTTGATAACCCGCGTCGTAGGACAGTTTAGCGAGAGCGCGTATGTTTTGGATTAGGCCAACCGGCTAACTCAAACATATCCAGGTTAGGTTGAACCAGCTTCGTAGTATAGGCCCCTGGTCCGGACCAGGCTAGCCGTTCAGCATAAGTTACCATGGAGATCTAGCCTGCTAAAAAGAGAACCAGCTTCGGATGACCGGAAAGCCGGAGTTTTCCCTGAATTTAGCCGGCTAAGCGAAAATCCTGCTTCGTAGTATACCCCCCTGCTCTGCCACTTCTGCTGGAACAATCTAGACTAATAAAGGATTTGTGCTCTTCAGGTCTGGATGGCGGCCGGACGTTCTTTAATGCTGTGAAAGAGGGCGACACTGTGATCTTTGCCAGTGATGACGAGCAGGACCGGATCCTGTGGGTGCAGGCCATGTACCGGGCCACCGGCCAGTCACACAAGCCAGTGCCCCCCACCCAGGTCCAGAAACTCAACTCCAGGGGGGGCACAACTCCACAGCTGGATGCACCCATTTCTCAGTTCTGTGAGTTTTCAACTTATCAAATGATTGTGGCTTTAGAGCAGCATGGAAAGCCCCAGAGCGAGGGCGACTGATGCTCACTTAGTCTTTCTTCTATTCCTGAATAATGGCACCAACAGGTGTCTCCTCCTCACCGAGCTGCTCTCTGATGGTCTTGTAGCCAACCCCAGCCTGATGCAGGTCTACAGTCTAGTCCCTGAGGTCCTTAGACAGCTCTTTAGTCTTGCCCATGGTGGAGGGGTTGGAATCTGATTGGTTGATTCTGTGGACAGGTGTCTTTTATACAAGTAACTAAGTTGATATTAGGAGTACTTTCTTAAAGGGGACCTATCATGCAAAATGCACTTGTGTACGTCTTTTATACATGAATATGTGTCCCCGGTGTTCCAGGGAACTCACCAAGTGTCAGACAACACAACCCTCTCTCTTTTCCTCCGTACCCAAAGCTCTAAAGAAGGGGCTGCAACGGATCTGATCAAAACTGATCCAGATTTGAACACTGTCCTGACGTCAGTAAAGTGGCGCTACGGCTAGTGGTCAATTCTCCACCTATCAGGGGAATGAGAGCTTGGGCCACGGCCGGCCATTGCCGCTCGAAAGCGCTGGAGACGCTGTAGTACATATGCCAGGCCTGTAAGTGGCGCTGTGTCTGCCACAAAAGCAGCGAAGAAGACTTCCCTTGCATGGTTGCCATGGTTGCCCTTCTGTTTATTCTCCCCGAGGCAAGCGTTTGCGCCTAAAGGGTACGTGCTTTCCTCCCTTTCTTCCTCTTCTCTCTTTTGATAACTTCCTGCTTGTTGTTTCTGTGGGAGGACGTACTAACATGCATGCAGACGCATCGGTTGTTTGCATGCGCCATGTGTAATAGTATTGATGCATACTCCAGCAGGGATTGAATAGAGCCATGTGTTATTGATCAGTCCTCAAAAGACTGCATTGTAGTTCAGGGTTAAGTTGTAGATGTTGTTTTTTCCGTGAGACCTCTATGTTTGTGATTGCTGCAAACTAAAGCATGTTCATTTTCTAAAAGAATGTGATGGTTGCCATGTTACCACTATTAGAAAATATGCCAACGATAGTTTGTCTCATTTAGGATAGGTTGTCATTTTCCAAATGGCTGTATTTCTGTTTTTGAACATATACACTACTGTACATGTTGATTTGATATTGGTTGCTCTTGAAATTATAGTATATTTTATTTTACAACAAAACTGATAACAATATAATTTGCTTCACAAATTAATTCCATTATTTAAAGAGGATACAGTCAGATGTGTCTGCTTGTTATGGGATAACATTTTAATGAAGGTCAAATGAAACAGATTGAGGGGGGGGCACACACTACAGGAAAGGGAAGACCCCAACAGCTTAATAGGGCCGAGTTAAGGTTTGAATGTTGCTTTATTTATTACAATGTTTCAAAGTGTCATGTTAGCCTGACATCAACCTTTGACAAGCATTTCTCGTGTAATGAAGGTGTGATCAAACTGCTACTAGTTTCATGCCATATTTAACTTTCCCCAAAACAAATACTGAGTGTGTTCGGTGCCAAAGATAAACAATACAGCATCACTGACTTAGAGGAGTGGGTGCAGACCAAGCGGCACACTCTGGGGAACAGCCGGGACGCCAATACGGAAGTGCCACACACTGCAGTTCATACATGGGCCACTAGGGACTGGCTGCAGAAAGGAGCAATTTCCATAGACCCCATGTTAAAATGCCCAACTTTACAGCAGAAAAAAACATGTTTCTACCCATGGATGCAATAAATATTATTATCGATATAGTTAGATTCCACCTTTATGATTATGAATCTGTGAGTGAATTGTTTTCTAACACGACCCTTTTATTTATATTAGGTCTTAAAGTTTTTGAATAAATTAGGGCGTAGTCACGTTGATGGACACGTACATGCCTCACTGTCAGCTAACAGCAACTTGTCCTCTCTGCTAGGCTACAACCATAGAGGCTACAACGTTAGTTAGTCATAGTACTGTACTTGACCCTTTAGCTTTAGCCGTGTTCGTGGTGATTGTGCCTTTTAGGGAATACTGTTACTAGGGCTGTCAAGTTAACGCGTTAATAACGCGTTAACGCAAAAAAAAATTAGCGCCACTAATTATTTTAACGCGATTAACGCATGTGTATTTTTTTTCCTCGGCCGCCCCGTAGGTTCAGAGCGCGTCGAGTTTAAAATACCATCTACAAGCTGATGCTGACAGCCCCGCTCCTGCCGCCTGCTTGTGGCAGACCACACTTCCACTCTCACCGGCAGGCACCGACTGGCCATCGGGAGGACCGGGAGGGTGTGTGTATGTGTGGCCCGAGCGAGCGAGAGAGAGACCTTACGTGCATTGTTGTTGTTAGCATCTGGTGCTAGCTAGCTGCGCTAACGGATATAAGGAGCTGTTTAAATGAAAACAGAGGAGCGACATTTCGCCACAACTGCGCCGAGCACTTGACTTGATGCAGGAAGCAGACAGCGGGACATTGTAGGAGAAGTCAGCACACTCAGCTCGGATAGTGCAACATGATTGCAGCGTCCAGGCAGCTCCCGTTCGAGCATAATATGCGGATTCGCTCCCTCCCCGCCTCCACCACGCTTCACAACGTTAACAGACAGCAGAGCAGTGGGAGCCGGTTGGTCAATCCGACCCGTATTGCGTATGCACAGATCTAAGATCTAGTAGAAATGAAAAGTAAAAGTTTGCTGCTTATTGTTCTACTTGGCCAACATAGAGTCAAAGAGTGTGAGAGTGAGAGTGTGTTAATTAATATGTTTGGCAGTTTGGAGTAAGTCTGTAGATGTGTTTGTGTGTGTGTTTCATGTATAGGCCTCTCACGATAATTAATTTTTTTGGATACATTTTCCCGGAAATTATTGCGATAAACGATAATATTGTCGGCACCGTTGTATGACCATTTTAGACCCCTGACATAATGATAATATATAATTTTAATAATTCAAGTGCATCCTTTCAAACTGCTAGTTACATCCTCATGTAAATGGCAATTTATCGATTTCATTTTTATTTATCGTACGATAAGTCAATTAATTGCTTAGGCACACAATAAAACAGTGGAAACAAGCATGTGTTTGACTTTCATTAGTGAATGAAACTTTGTGCCCTTTATTGTGTATTTGTATATATTGTATATATATCCTATATATATGCTAAGGTACTGCTACTGACACGATAGCAGTCATTTAGTGCGCATATGTGTAATTAAACCCATGATATCAAAATCTCACTCCAGCCAGGTACCCAAAGTTGGCAAGCCTGAGCTAAGGACGTAACTCTTTATACATACATATACATTTTAGTTTATGATTCAGCCTTGGGTAAGACTTTTATAGTCTATGGCTATTACGCCCATAATGCTAAACGGGAGCAAATGTTAATAGGGGACCCAATTATCCCAGTGGTGGCCGCCGGAGCTAACGGAGCCGCAGGGGGCTAGCTCCAGCCGGCGTCCCGGAGCTAGCCCCCTGCGGCTCCGTTAGGTCCGGGCAGTGGAGTCCGTCTTTTCTGAACGTGTGAATGACAAGCATTAAGAGTAACAACATATAGCTAATTCTCTTGCAGATTGTCTCATGTGATTATGAATGTAACGTTTATATAGGGGAACTACACTGTTAGCAGTAACTTGGTATGCATGTATTTCATGTTAGCTTAGCTTCTTAGCCTGAGCTAGCTCTGTTTACTTCCAGTTCGGAGGCAGCAGGTCCCGCCTCGGCTCCGCCTCTTTGCCCTTATTTGGAGCAGGCGGGATTAGACTCTGACGTCACAGTCGAGCCGTTAGTGGCCGACTCCGCCTACTAAGGGCTTCTCTGCAACTCTGCAGAATCCTATGGGTGACGTCACGGACACTACGTCCATTTATATATACAGTCTATGGTGCAGACCAACACCCCCAGTATATTTAAAAAGTGCTTCCTCCGTGCATGTGTGTCAGGTAAGTCAGTGAGCGAGCTGTTTTTGACACAACCACTGGAGTCCCACTGAGTCCCAGCAGCTGGTAATTACCAAGTTTAAAGTGCCAGCCAATGAATAATACAGTGTGGTTGCTGCACAATTAAACCAGGCAGCAATCAGTCAATGTTACCAAATAACTACTTGTCAGTTCGCACCTGGATCAGTGCGGTGAATAATATAACATCATATCACCCCCACCCACCTCCCCTATCCCCCCGACGCACATCAAAATAGACTACATTAAAACATTGTAGCAACAGAGACAGAATTAAGACTTTTGTTTTCAGCTGCTGAAAGGTGAAATGATTCTTCACAGTTCACTGTGTGTTCCCTGTTATGATGATTGATAGTGTAATGAGTTCTGACATATGTTATGCTGTACTAACAAGATTATAGTGATACTGTAACTACACGGGATCATACATATTGAAGCCATTGACTGGACTGACTTTTGTTTCCAAACAACAATTAAATTAAAGTTTGATTAATATTGAAGTAAACATGATAAGTATCAATTGTTCCTTTAAACATACTAGCCAAAGCAATTCAGTCTCCAATGACAACAATACATAGCAATATATACAAGTAACAGTTTCCCTTCCCTGATTATCAACACTTTGTTAATGAACAGAAGGACTGAAGGTCATAGCCTAGAAAAGTTTTACTTGTTACTATCATCATTTTGAACTTTGGAGACATTTTGTAGATGCTATTCATCTCCTTTGGTGTTCAAATGAAAAGGTGTGCTAGTGTGTGGGATTATCTGTTACTGATTGCAGAACAGGTAGTAAGTAGCAACAATATAATTGTAACCTCTTTATTGATTAGGCTGTATTTTGCCCTTCCTATTAGTCCAGCTCTGTATAGTCTTTCAGCTGCTCCTCAAACTAAGCCAAGAGAACATCTCACACAAATATCGCCGCTCACTGCTGATGTCCTCTTTGTTGTGTTTAGCTTGAACATCTGGGAGAAGCTTTGACACAACAGGAAGTGTGTCTCGTGATAACTGTAGGTGGGCAGCGTGTTACAGAGGGGAGTGTTGGGCCTCAGTGAGCATCTTCAGTGTTTGAACAGAAAGATGAGTTTCATGGTCAGTCCACGGAAAAGCAAGCCACGTGCTAAATCGCCCCGAATGCTTTTGACCATCACACCCAGGACCAGCAGTGGTTCCTCTCCTCTGGATCTGTAAAGAATACTGGCCATCAATCATTGTCAGGGCCGTCCCTCCCCAGCCCAGACGGACGGGTGTGACTGGTGTCACTGCATGTTACTGTCCAGCTCCCGCCTCCACTCCGGCTCACTCACATCAAACAGAGCTGACAGGCCACCAGCCACAGACCAAAGGGGCACCGCAATGTCACCTTTTTAGATTTTTGGGGGAGGGTGGGGGGGACTTGTTGAGGGGACACAATCAGCTCACAGCATCCCGCTCTTTGTTTTGTTTGTTGATTGATAGCTGGGGTTCCTTCGCTGGGCAGTGAAGAGGACTGTGTATCTCAGTGTTACCTTCAACCGTCTGTCCCAGGTCTGTCCAGGTCTGTCCAGGTCTGTCCAGGTCTGTCCAGGTCTGTCCCAGGTCTGTCCCAGGTCTGTCCCAGGTCTGTCCAGGTCTGTCCCAGGTCTGTCAGGTCTGTCCAGGTCTGTCCAGGTCTGTCCAGGTCTGTCCAGGTCTGTCCAGGTCTGTCCAGGTCTGTCCAGGTCTGTCCAGGTCTGTCCCAGGTCTGTCCAGGTCTGTCCAGGTCTGTCCAGGTCTGTCCCAGGTCTGTCCAGGTCTGTCCCAGGTCTGTCCAGGTCTGTCCAGGTCTGTCCCAGGTCTGTCCCAGGTCTGTCCAGGTCTGTCCCAGGTCTGTCCCAGGTCTGTCCCAGGTCTGTCCAGGTCTGTCCCAGGTCTGTCCCAGGTCTGTCCAGGTCTGTCCAGGTCTGTCCAGGTCTGTCCAGGTCTGTCCAGGTCTGTCCAGGTCTGTCCAGGTCTGTCCAGGTCTGTCCCAGGTCTGTCCAGGTCTGTCCAGGTCTGTCCAGGTCTGTCCCAGGTCTGTCCCAGTTCTGTCCCAGTTCTGTCCCAGGTCTGTCCCAGGTCTGTCCCAGGTCTGTCCAGGTCTGTCCCAGTTCTGACGGGACACTCTGTCCACACCAAGATCAAATATTATAGGAATCTATAATAAGCTGTGCAGTCATTCAAAAAGAAAATATTTGATTGTTTGGGAGAAATAGATTTGACCACTTATATAAAATATTTCTTTTTGAAAAACACTCTTTCTGTTGTTACTATGGGTGTTTATATAAATAATATATTTCATTCAGATCAGATCATACGAGATGACCAACTAATGTCCATAGTAAGCTGTGCTGGGTCAAAACAGAGAGGAGTACTGGTTGGTACCAGGGTCTCCAATTATCTGAAGTGTTTGCGTGCACTGGACTTAAAATCTACTTCCACACAACGAGCCCAACAGAACATCTTTTTTTTATTTGACATGAAATGCAATGAGTTTTCAGTTCTATGCACCCCTCACTTCTTCTGAAGCAGTCTCTTAGTACTGATGTGTCTTAATACAGTCTCTTAGTACTGATGTGTCTTAATACTAGCAGTCTGATGACATGTAATATAAGCAGACGAGTGTGTGGTGTGGGGTTACCTTGCTGTGACAAAACACAATACCTTGTCTTTAGTGTCAAATCCAAAACACCATGTGTGTTGTTGGGCAAGAGCAATAAGCATGTTAACATGTCATTATATAGGATTTCTAACGTATTGACATGTAAATCACAAATCCTAGAAAGTGGAAACAGACCAGGTGCACCAACCCCCCCTTTGTTTCCCAGAAAATAATATTAGAGCCAGCCTAAAGGTTTGCATGGATTTTCAGCCCCCAGTAACCATGCCAAAACAAAAAACCGTTCTACCCCTCCCTAAGCACCCTGATGGGAGCATATCAGCCGCCAAGAAATCAGAGAAACCTGTTGTCTAAATTATATTAAGCCAGCTATTTTCTACACAATAAAGATTAGTGTGGGGCCCCCACATCCTCTGCTCATTCTGAGATGTTCAGCACACGGATTAATTAGGGGCCACACCAGGGGCCTGGGGCCACTGACACCGCAGTGAAGTGGCATTAGAAATGGGCGAGGGTATTGGGTGTTGTGGGGCGGCTGTTAGATTGTATTATTAGTGAGGCGGTTCAGGACCTCGGTCACTCTTGAGTTTCAGGGTTAATGTGCATATCACTGCTCTGTGAGTATCAATGGAAGGTCCTGTTTAACAAGGCAGGAGCACTGTTTAAAGTGGTAGCCTTTGTCATCCAGCATGACTCAACCCCTGACCTCAGAACTGACCGTCCTCTCCCAGGTCACCCTCTGAAAAAACTGAACCGTTGATTTCAACTAAATGTATGATGTCAACAGATCTCAAATAACTGTATTAGGTGAGTTGAAAGCAAGTAGTGGACTTGATTCTTGATGTTCTGCCAGCACTGACCCCCCACCCTCTGTGTGTCTCCTCATTGGCTGGCTGAATGTGGACAGATGCTGATCGGGCACAGAAGCACGGCATGGATGAGTTCATTTCAGCGAACCCCTGTAACTTCGACCACGGCTCTCTGTTTGAGCTGGTGCAGCGCCTCACTCTGGACCACAGGCTCAACGACTCCTACTCCTGCCTGGTAAGGTTCTGTCCGTCACAGCTGAGAGAACACACAGACCTGACCAATGACTGCCCACAAAGGTCAGGGTTGTTGGATTGCGTTTTTGCAAAGTAATAACAATTGTTGGGAATGTTTGTGGAACATGGATGTAATGTCTGTACATTAGAATACAGACATACTGCACACACAGTCCAGTTGTCATGTGGGCTGAATGAAGCATGGCAGAGATTCCCTTCATACCAGAGGTAGGAGAAGTACTCAGATCAGGTACCGGAGTAAAAGTAGTCAGATCAGAATCAGAATAGCTTTAGTCCCACAGAGGGGAAATGTGCATCGTTGCGGCAGGAAAGAGCCACAGACAGCTTAATGTTACATATGATAAAAAAAGATCTAGTCGTTATGCAGATTGGTCCGTTTCAGAATAATATATATGATGCGTGTGTGTGTGTGTGTGTGTGTGTGTGTGTGTGTGTGTGTGTGTGTGTGTGTGTGTGTGTGTGTGTGTGTGTGTGTGTGTGTGTGTGTGTGACCCACAGGGCTGGTTCAGTCCCGGTCAGGTCTTCGTCCTAGATGAGTACTGCGCTCGCTACGGCGTCCGAGGCTGCCATCGGCATCTCTGTTACCTGAGCGACCTGCTGGTGCGGGCGGAGAACGGAGCCATGATCGACCCCACCCTGCTGCACTACAGCTTCGCCTTCTGTGCCTCACATGTCCATGGGAACAGGTACACATCAGCTGTTCTTCACTGTCTCCGTGGTAACAGACTATGATGGGAACACAACTTACGATTTTTCATTGTCAAACTAAATGATGGAAAACAGATGACAAATGGGCCAGTGACATACTGTAGGCACACATGTGGTACAATGTGTGAGCTACCGCCCCCATGGTATGATTCTGAGTTTATTCATTTGTTATTGTTTTCACTTTCCATGTTTGCATGCTCACTTGCCGTCTTTCTTTTTTTCCATTATCCCTGTAAATCCTCTTTGCCTTGATCACTTTCACAACATGACCTTCCCTAAAATCCTTCACTCGCACACGACCACACCTAGTCTCCGTGTGTCAGAGTTGCTCAGCTGGCCCGTCTCTGAGGCCGCGCTCCAGCGAGCACTCTTCCCCTCGGCCCCTGAACTTCCTGCTAAGAGAGAACTCAAAATCATTGAGTTCATGAAGAAAAAGGACGCCAGGTTCCCAATGTTCCCAGGAACCAAAAGGTGAGTTATCTTGTAGTCTGTGAGGACAAGTCTCACTGAGGAGGAACATACGAACTGACTGGACTGACTTCTACGATCAAATCCTTTCTTTGGCTCATGTGTTAGTACAAGAGCCAGACGAGAGTAGTGCTGCTTGTCTGTGGTTACCAAGAAGTTCAGCAGTCATTTGTCTAGCTGTGATATACAACTAAATAGGCACAACAGCATATTTATAAACTTGTTTTTAGAGGAACAGATCAAACGGTGTCAATTCCTGAAGGTTCTATGGCACATGACACAGTCATCTGGCCTTGATCCAGCATGTACCATGTTATCTAAGTTCCACTATTTACATCTTGTCTAATCTGCTGTGATGTGCTCGGACATCCAATCTGTCAACATCACAGCCGGCCGTCTCCGGATGATGCGTAACGAGGAGAGACGAGGGCCACTCCGGCGCTGAGGGCAGAGGTCAGCGGGCTGGCTGTCTTTGAGCTCAGACATCAAAAAGTTCTATCTCACTGCCAGAGGACAGAGTTCAGCACAGGTTATTATTAATGTTGAAAATAAATACATGTATATTTAGATCTTAATATAGATTTGACTTTTTATGAAACCCCAAAATAATGAGTCCTGTTTATCTACATACTCTGGGGGGGGGGGGGGGCGGGCACCACAGAGCTCTCTGCAGCAGCCCCCAGCAGCCCAGGTCAGGGCTGACAGGCTGACAGGTTGTCATGTGTGACGGCCCAATGTCTCCGCTGCCGATGCGTGTGCCCCATTGCACACACCTCACCCAGATCCCCCCCCCACACAACACACACACACACACACACACACACACACCACACACACACACACACACACACACACACACACACACACACACACACACACACACACACACGCACACACACACACGCACACACACGCACACACACACACACACACACGCACGCACGCACGCACACACACACACACACACACACACACACACACACACACACACACACACACGCACGCACGCACGCACACACACACACACACACACACACAGACCCCACACCCACCCCTGCCTCCTAATAGCCTGCTGGCCTGGAGGTGTTGGTGCACCCACTTGGACTGGGTTACCGGCCGCCTGCTAAAGTGTCAGGATTTGACTTCTGTCCAGCTAAATGTCCACTCCATTTACATCCACTGTTTGTAAGGAACTGGCAAAATAAACAAATGAAATAGCTGCTCTTTTTTTATATTTATTTAATATGAAATCTAAGTAATTAAATTAAAGCTGATATGAAACTAAAATGCATGTTTAAAATGTAGCTATATAACCGTTTCAACAGAAACAATTCAACAATGTTGCAACCAGGGAGAACACTCAGCTCTGGATATGTAGATAAACTAGACTCATTATTTTGGAGTTTCATAAAAAGATATGAATAAAACCTATATTTAGATCTAAATATACATGTATTTATTCTCAACATTAAGAATAACCTGTGCTGAACTCTGTCCTCTGGCATTTTAATCACATTTGAGAAGTAGTATTCTTAAAAACTAAGTAGCATACAAGTGTGTTTTCTTTCCTGAAAAGGGTATTGCCCGTTAATGGAATCTTAGATGCAACACTTTCTTAACAGATATATCTAAACACACACTTTGTGCAAACATGTTGAGGTACAAATATGTTAGTGTCGTTAAGAGAGAAATCTACCAAAGCTAAACAAGCATATACTTCACACAAATAATCATTATTTTGTTTTCCTTCTTATTTCCATTTTAATTTTTGACAAATGATTATTTTCTAATTCTTGATCATTTATGACTTCATAACCAATACGTTCGAATTACTTTGTCAGAAAACCAAAAGGCAGGCAGAAAGGATTCTCCTCCTGCAACCAGAGAATGGTCTGACATTTTATTTAGGAGTTTTCTGTCAACTGACTTAATCAGCTGATCCCATCACACCGAGATGGAAAATAAAAACGGTTCCAATGTAGAATACATTGTGAAAATTACCCATTAAAAGTATTATGCCAAGGTTAATTTCCAGCTTTAGTAAATGTAATTCTCAGGATATTTCTAAAGCAAACATGTTGATGAAAACCTACCTGAAGGTCTCGGAGATGTGAGGGTCCTGGCTCTCCCTCAGTCTGTCACTGATGGCTCATTTGCTTGTTGTCGTCATCGGAGCTGTGAGGTCACGAGGTCAGGCAAACATGAGGAAGCTGCCAAGAAACAATGCACGGCTGGAAGAAAAACAGGAGAGCCCTGCAGGACTTAATTAGTGTGAAATCTCCCTCTTTCATTTTCTGTCAATGTGAGAGGTGGGATGGCTTCTTACCGGGAATATTGTTAGAATCATTTATCATCCATGTTTGTATCAGGCTACGCTTATGTTATTTCTAATGCATATGATCACCAGCAACTTGACAATAGAGACAAGTGTAGACTTTGACATTCAAGCTACTGATTATCATTGAATACAGCAGCATTCATTTGCCTTTCATAAAGAACACCCTTTTTATGATGAGATTATTTATTACATTTTGTATTAACCTGTTATATTTTATAAGTAACCATGCAAAAATGATAACAGTCTGCGTTCTTCTTTTGGGCAGCCAGTGCCTTTATTGAAGGGACATTGTTGAGGGGGGTGATAGAGGGGTTGACACGTATAAACGGTCCCAGGGCCTCAGCCCCAGAACATCAACATTAACGCCTTCCTGTCAGAATTGTGTTATTTTAGAGAAGTGGTAATTGGAGCAGCATAAGATCTTGCTTAAAACATGCTGTCTTTAATTCCTACTGTTTACGAGACCTGGAGATTGCTGATCACATTTTTCCAACTACATGATCAGAGGTGGAAATTCGCTAAGTACATTTACTCAAGTACTGTACTTAAGTAAACATTTGAGATACTTGTACTTTACCAAAGTATTTCCATGTTATGCTACTTTAGACATTTACTCCACTACATTTCAGAGGCAAATATTATCCTTTTTATCCCACTACATTTATTTTATAGATTTATTTCATATATACTAGATACATTCTGATTTTGACAAACAATATTATATAAATATGATTGCTTGATATATATTAAACCATCCCACATATTTGTTTAAGTAACTGAAACCATGAGAACAGAAAATGAATTGGAATTAAGACGTTTTTTGTACAACGATATTTCCCACTTTTTCATTGTATGGCCTCAGATCTACTTCATATAGTAAACAAATCTCTTGACTCAGGTGTTTTCCTACAGGCCCTGAAAACTGCAGTCATTAAACCGCTCTTAAAAAAGAATAATCTAGATGCTTCAGTAATGAACAATTACAGGCCCATATCAAACCTCCCATTTCTAGGTAAGATCATTGAAAAAGTAGTCTTTCAACAGTTGAGTAATTTCTTGCAATTAAATAACTGTTTGGATGTGTTCCAGTCAGGCTTTCGTCCAAACCACAGCACTGAGACTGCTCTTGTAAAGGTCTTTAATGACATCCACTTAAACACAGACAGTGGCAGAACTTCAGTGTTAGTATTATTAGATCTCAGTGCTGCGTTTGACACTGTTGACCACAACATATTACTAGACCGACTGGACAACTGGGTGGGACTTTCGGAAACAGTTCTAAATTGGTTTGAATCCTACTTAAAGGATAGAAACAACTTTGTTTCTATCGGTAAATACACATCTGAGTTGACAAATATGACATGTGGGGTTCCTCAAGGCTCCATCTTGGGGCCTCTTCTCTTTAACATCTACATGCTACGTGTGGCGCAGTGGATAGATGGTGTTGGGATCAGGGGGTCACAGGTTCAAATCCCACTGCAGTAAGCACGTCGTTGTGTCCCTGGGCAAGACACTTCACCCCAAATTGGTCCTGTCGGGAATGCCCACAGTACTGAGTATGTAAGTCGCTTTGGATAAAAGCATCTAACAAGTAACATGTAATGTAATGCTACCACTGGCTCAGATAATGAATAACAACAACATAACCGTTACCATAGCTATGCGGATGACACACACATTTACGTAACAATTTCACCAGGAGACGATTCTCCAGTTAAAACACTGAGTAAGTGCATTGAACAAATCAATGACTGGATGTGTCAGAACTTTCTCCAATTAAACAAAGATAAAACTGAGGTAATGGTCTTTGGAGCCAAGGCAGAACGTTTAAAAGTTAGCGCTGAGCTTCAGTCTGCAATGTTCAAACCAACAGATAAAGCCAGAAATCTAGGTGTAGTCATGGACTCTGACCTGAGTTTCAACAGTCACATTAAAACAGTTACTAAATCAGCCTACTATCACCTAAAGAACATATCTAGGATTAAAAGACTAATGTCACAGCAGGATCTGGAGAAACTTGTCCATGCTTTTATCTTCAGTAGACTCGACTACTGTAATGGTGTCTTCACAGGTCTCATTAAAAAATCTATTAGGAAGCTGCAGCTGATTCAGAACGCCGCTGCTCGAGTCCTCACTAACACTAAGAAAGTGGATCACATCACTCCTGTTCTGAAGTCTTTACACTGGCTTCCTGTGTGTCAAAGAATAGATTTCAAAATACTGCTGCTGGTTTATAAAGCACTGAATGGTTTAGGCCCAAAATACATTTCTGACCTCCTGCTAAATGATGAACCATCAATATCTCTCAGGTCTTCAGGGACTGGTCAGCTTTCTGTCCCCAGAGTCAGAACTGAACATGGAGAAGCAGCGTTCAGTTATTATGCTCCAAATATCTGGAACAAACTCCCAGAAACCTGCAGGTCCGCTGCAACTCTGACTACTTTTAAATCCAGGCTGAAGACTTTTCTTTTTGTCGCTGCTTTTAATTGATATATTCATATCTTAAACTGCACTGTAACTTTTATTATCTTTGCTTTTTAATGCCATTTTCTTAATGTCTTTCATTTTTGTAAAGCACTTTGAATTGCCTTGTGTTGAGTCATTATTGGGGTTAAAGTCCCCTACGTGTTTAAAAAAAGGAGGAATAGTTTTGGCGAAAACTAAAAAGGTACCATGGGGTACAGGAATCCGTTTTGGTTTCAAGGCCCTGGTTCACAGAGGATACCAAAAAAGTCCTAGAAAGACAAGGTAAACTTAACTATGTGCATTTAAAAATAAAAAAAGAGGGATAGTTTCAGCGAAAACTAAAAGGTACCATGGGGTCAGATTATAATTTTCCAAACAGGTTTTCGTTTAGCATGAGACACTTGAAATAACTAAAGGACAAGTTAAACAAGAAAGTAGAAAGAAAGGGAGGTGATAGAAAACTATTTCTGCTAAAAAGTTAGCAATGATTGAGAATCAGACCTAAACATTTCAGATGTGTCTATCTCACACTGTCACTTTTATTCATCAAATCAAATCAAGTTTTATTTATATAGCACATTTATAAACAATTTTTGGTGGAGCCAAAGTGCTGTACATATAATAAAAATAGCCTACAGTAGAGACACCTTACAGAAAATACAACAGCACAGATTGTTCAGAATATCAGTATGAGAATACGACACCCTCTGTCCTTAGACCCTCTGTCCTTAGACCCTCTGTCCTCAGACCCTCTGTCCTCAGACCCTCTGTCCTTAGACCCTCTGTCCTCAGACCCTCTGTCCTTAGACCCTCTGTCCTCAGACCCTCACATCGTACAAGGAAAAACTTCCAGAGAAAACCCACAGTTTAAGGGAACATGGGAGAAACCTCAGGGAGAGCAGCAGAGGAGGGATCCCTCTCCCAGGACGGACAGACGTGCAATAGATGCCGTGTGTAAATCCAAGAGATAATACATGTTACAGCATACAGACCGGATGTTAGGAAATGCATGTGTCTGTAATGAGAAGATGAATCCACGAGGATGTCAGCTACAATCCTGTGGAAGCCATCAGGGAAGCAGCATGACGAGACCCAAGGCAGGACCGCAGAGACAGGTTCAGCCACGACCCGAAGTCCACGACTTAATCCAGAACTCAGGATAGAGATGTTTGTCTCTTTGCTTTTAAATGAGTGTTTTTAAATGTAATTTTATATCATTGCTTTTAAATGAGTGTTTTTAGATGTCATTTTATAATATGTTTCTTAATGCTCTTAATGTCTTTCATTTTTGTAAAGCACTTTGAATTGCCTTGTGTTGAAATGTGCTATATAAATAAACTTGCCTTGCCTTCCAGCTTCTTAGGATTTGCTGCTTTTGCTTTAAATATTTGAGTCTTTTCGGCAACAGTACTTTTAACTCCTTATACTTTAAAAACATTTTCCTAATCGTACTTATATCGTTTTTATGTAGGACCGTTCTCAATGAAGTACTTTTACTTGAAATGTAGTATTTTTACAGTGTGGTATTAGTACTTATACTCAAGTTAAGCATCTGAATACTTTTTCCACCACTAAACATGATTGGTCAGACAGAGTGTGACTTTAATAACTTCCTGGAAGAAGGGTTGTGTCTACTTTAGAAGAATAAGGTTTGATGATGAGTACATGTTGGCTCTTTGTTGTTGAGGTTAAATCCAGTCTTGAGTTTACTGAGCTCCATGCAGTCATCTCCACCCCAGCCTCCTGACCCGCAGCAGCACATTCCTACAGGTGGCTGAGACACTCTGACAGTCTGTCCCATGCCCAGGAAACCCGAGCGCAGTCTGGATGAGATGATTGCTGATGCTTAGCAAAGTGCTGCTCCTCCAAATCTAAAATAATCTTGTGAAGCAGTGTAGCAGATAACCCCCCCCCCCCCCCACCAGCTCCACACACAAAAACACACAGAGACAGTTTCTCACTGTCTGCTGAAATGACATGTCAAAGGGGGGGTGGGGGGTAGAAAGAGAGGGAGAGTGTCATGTCTCCTGCTTCTCATCATGCTGTCATGGCCACCAATCCAACGCCTCTTCTGTCACATGCACTCTGCTCACACTCCACCCAGACCCAACCATGTCACAAAGGATAATCACATCACACACACATGCATGCACGCACGCACACACACACACACACACACACACACACACACACACACACACACACACACACACACACACACACACACACACACACACACACACACAAACACACACGCACGCACGCACACACACACACACACTTGCACACACACTTGCTTTGCTTGTATTAATATAGTAAGAATAATTTGATAGTAACAATGATAACACATTTCAGTGAGCCGATGTCATCTTAAAGGGGTCCTCTCCTGCTGATGTGCAGGTGTATATCAGTATGTAGTGTCTCTAATTTAAAGAGTCCTCTCCTGCTGATGTCCAGGTGTATATCAGTATGTACTGTCTCTACTTTAAAGAGTCCTCTCCTGCTGATGTTCAGGTGTATATCAGTATGTAGTGTCTCTAATTTAAAGAGTCCTCTCCTGCTGATGTCCAGGTGTATATCAGTATGTACTGTCTCTACTTTAAAGAGTCCTCTCCTGCTGATGTTCAGGTGTATATCAGTATGTACTGTCTCTACTTTAAAGAGTCCTCTCCTGCTGATGTTCAGGTGTATATCAGTATGTAGTGCCTCTACTTTAAAAAGTACTCTCCTGCTGATGTTCAGGTGTATATCAGTATGTAGTGTCTCTACTTTAAAGAGTCCTCTCCTGCTGATGTTCAGGTGTATATCAGTATGTAGTGTCTCTACTTTAAAGAGTCCTCTCCTGCTGATGTTCAGGTGTATATCAGTATGTAGTGTCTCTACTTTAAAGAGTCCTCTCCTGCTGATGTTCAGGTGTATATCAGTATGTAGTGTATCTACTTTAAAGAGTCCTCTCCTGCTGATGTTCAGGTGTATATCAGTATGTAGTGTATCTACTTTAAAGAGTCCTCTCCTGCTGATGTTCAGGTGTATATCAGTATGTAGTGTATCTACTTTAAAGAGTCCTCTCCTGCTGATGTTCAGGTGTATATCAGTAAGTAGTGTCTCTACTTTAAAGAGTCCTCTCCTGCTGATGTTCAGGTGTATATCAGTATGTAGTGTATCTACTTTAAAGAGTCCTCTCCTGCTGATGTTCAGGTGTATATCAGTATGTAGTGTCTCTACTTTAAAGAGTCCTCTCCTGCTGATGTTCAGGTGTATATCAGTATGTAGTGTCTCTACTTTAAAGAGTCCTCTCCTGCTGATGTTCAGGTGTATATCAGTATGTAGTGTCTCTACTTTAAAGAGTTCTCTCCTGCTGATGTTCAGGTGTATATCAGTATGTAGTGTCTCTACTTTAAAGAGTCCTCTCCTGCTGATGTTCAGGTGTATATCAGCATGTAGTGTCTCTACTTTAAAGAGTCCTCTCCTGCTGATGTTCAGGTGCATATCAGTATGTAGTGTCTCTACTTTAAAGAGTCCTCTTCTGCTGATGTTCAGGTGTATATCAGTATGTAGTGTCTCTACTTTAAAAAGTCCTCTCCTGCTGATGTTCAGGTGTATATCAGTATGTAGTGTCTCTACTTTAAAGAGTCCTCTCCTGCTGATGTTCAGGTGTATATCAGTATGTAGTGTCTCTACTTTAAAGAGTCCTCTCCTGCTGATGTTCAGGTGTATATCAGTATGTAGTGTATCTACTTTAAAGAGTCCTCTCCTGCTGATGTTCAGGTGTATATCAGTATGTACTGTCTCTACTTTAAAGAGTCCTCTCCTGCTGATGTTCAGGTGCATATCAGTATGTAGTGTCTCTACTTTAAAGAGTCCTCTTCTGCTGATGTTCAGGTGTATATCAGTATGTAGTGTCTCTACTTTAAAAAGTCCTCTCCTGCTGATGTTCAGGTGTATATCAGTATGTAGTGTCTCTAATTTAAAGAGTCCTCTCCTGCTGATGTCCAGGTGTATATCAGTATGTACTGTCTCTACTTTAAAGAGTCCTCTCCTGCTGATGTTCAGGTGTATATCAGTATGTACTGTCTCTACTTTAAAGAGTCCTCTCCTGCTGATGTTCAGGTGTATATCAGTATGTAGTGCCTCTACTTTAAAAAGTACTCTCCTGCTGATGTTCAGGTGTATATCAGTATGTAGTGTCTCTACTTTAAAGAGTCCTCTCCTGCTGATGTTCAGGTGTATATCAGTATGTAGTGTCTCTACTTTAAAGAGTCATCTCCTGCTGATGTTCAGGTGTATATCAGTATGTAGTGCCTCTACTTTAAAAAGTACTCTCCTGCTGATGTTCAGGTGTATATCAGTATGTAGTGTCTCTACTTTAAAGAGTCCTCTCCTGCTGATGTTCAGGTGTATATCAGTATGTAGTGTATCTACTTTAAAGAGTCCTCTCCTGCTGATGTTCAGGTGTATATCAGTATGTAGTGTCTCTACTTTAAAGAGTCCTCTCCTGCTGATGTTCAGGTGTATATCAGTATGTAGTGTATCTACTTTAAAGAGTCCTCTCCTGCTGATGTTCAGGTGTATATCAGTATGTAGTGTATCTACTTTAAAGAGTCCTCTCCTGCTGATGTTCAGGTGTATATCAGTATGTAGTGTATCTACTTTAAAGAGTCCTCTCCTGCTGATGTTCAGGTGTATATCAGTAAGTAGTGTCTCTACTTTAAAGAGTCCTCTCCTGCTGATGTTCAGGTGTATATCAGTATGTAGTGTCTCTACTTTAAAGAGTCCTCTCCTGCTGATGTTCAGGTGTATATCAGCATGTACTGTCTCTACTTTAAAGAGTCCTCTCCTGCTGATGTTCAGGTGTATATCAGTATGTACCGTCTCTACTTTAAAGAGTCCTCTCCTGCTGATGTTCAGGTGTATATCAGTATGTAGTGTCTCTACTTTAAAGAGTCCTCTCCTGCTGATTTTCAGGTGTATATCAGTATGTACTGTCTCTACTTTAAAGAGTCCTCTCCTGCTGATGTTCAGGTGTATATCAGTATGTAGTGTCTCTACTTTAAAGAGTCCTCTCCTGCTGATGTTCAGGTGTATATCAGTATGTAGTGTCTCTACTTTAAAGAGTCCTCTCCTGCTGATGTTCAGGTGTATATCAGTATGTAGAGTATCTACTTTAAAGAGTCCTCTCTTGCTGATGTTCAGGTGTATATCAGTATGTAGTGTCTCTACTTTAAATAGTCCTCTCCTGCTGATGTTCAGGTGCATATCAGTATGTAGTGTCTCTACTTTAAAGAGTCCTCTTCTGCTGATGTTCAGGTGTATATCAGTATGTAGTGTCTCTACTTTTAAAAGTCCTCTCCTGCTGATGTTCAGGTGTATATCAGTATGTAGTGTCTCTACTTTAAAGAGTCCTCTCCTGCTGATGTTCAGGTGTATATCAGTATGTAGTGTCTCTACTTTAAAGAGTCCTCTCCTGCTGATGTTCAGGTGTATATCAGTATGTAGTGCAGGGTAGGAATTTCACGGCGGCCATGACGGCCATGGCCGTCATTGCCCCTCGGTCTGGCCGTGATGCCCAGAGAATAATTGTACGTTGCTTTAAAGGCGTCAGAACAGTGGTCTGGTCTCTGGACTGCATCACGCTGCGTTCACACCGGACGCGATGCGAATATCGCTCGAGTTTCACTGCGGCTGTTAGCTGTGTTCACTCCTGTCATTCAATCATTTGCAACAGGACACACATGAAAATGTTTCCCGCATTCTCGCGAGAATATCTCCGCAACGGAGCGAGATTACGTTTCACTTTCAACTGCACGATATAGCCTAGCGTCATAGCTTCCTCATATATTTACCCGCTTGTTTGTACCATTTTCAGGTTTGTAATCTATTCTAGAAAACGATATTTTTTAGAGTTTTCAAGAGGTGTATGATTAAATTATGGATGTGTTATATGAACATTTATCAATGTTGGAAGTAGATTTAGATGGTTTAGGAGTTGAATAAAGACTGTAAGTCTAATTATGCATCCCATGATGTCTTGTGTGAAGTCTGTTGACGATTCAGAGGCTGTTGTTTGGGCTGCGTGATGGGAATAATGTCACACAGACATTCAGGGCCGGTGCTAGACAATTTGTTGCCCCAGGCGTGATTTTTTCTGGCACTTTGAGCACACATTACTAGAGACCTGATCTAGGGGGTACAACTCTAAACACCCATATGAAAAAGATCTGTTTACATTTTAATAATCAAATAAGTACTGTATGTGAACATATCCAATAACCTACCATAGCCAATAACAAACAAAAGTAACTTGTTTTATTTTTGTTGTTTATTCATATGTTATTTTACCTAGTTAACATTTATTTATCTATATTTTTTTTATCTCCAGTTTCAAACGATATGTCTGGTTTACTGTCCTATAGTTTACATTGAAATGATTTCAAACCTGTTTATCCCAATAATTATAAAGGAGTGCCTTGGAAATATTTGTTTACATAAATTGTGATCAAAATGTTTGAGACCCACTGAGATAACTTAGACTAAAGTGAACTATCTAAACACTCAGAGTCCTTTACCTCACTGAGCTGTAGTTATCAGCCTCAGTCTGACAGGAGAACTCTCCTTCGCCCTTGTTGTAGAAACATCTTCTTCTTATATCCGTTAGAGCAGCTAGCACCAGATGATAACAATAGCGCCAGTACCGGTGCGCCCTCCCTCTCTCACTCTCTCGCTCCCACGCTCGCACTTTGGCTGTGAGCTGCGGGCGCCAGATAAGTCAACATCCCCCACTTTCATCACTTACAGCGCCCATCGTACAGGGCAAATGAAACATGTAACCGGGGTGAAAAGGGTGTTACATTTACTTAATTATGAATGTTGTTACATCAAGGCCGAACATTAGGATGAGCACCAATGGTCAAACTTTTTTTTTCCCTCCCAGAGCTACCGCTTCAGCTGGACGAAAGACCTGTGTCCAGTGTAGGCAGACAAGGCAGGCCAGTGTGTCCACACCCTGGAAGTGTAGACAGTGTGATGTGGCCCTCTGCCTTGTGCTTGACAGAAACTGCTTTGAAGCATGGCACAACTAACTTTTTGGATCCAAGAACGCCTGGACTTTTTGTAGACTTCTTTTCACTGTGTGTTTTCAATAAATCTCTGAGTGATACACTTTTCATCAGCTTTTTGTTGTTGTATGGTCTCATACCTATTTGTACATTCATGCCACATCCCTGCAGCCTGCATATGCTGATGGCTGAGCTTGAAATAAAAAAAACCCATCATATTAGTTGATTCACTAGCAGGAACCACGCCACAACTGTGTGATGTTTGTACGTTTATTGAAGTAACATGTGAATGATATGAGGGGGGTGAAGGGATGATCTGGGAGGACGAGCTGTGGTCCGTGCAGTGGGAGACTCAGAGTGGGGGTTCCGTCTCCGGCATGATCTGCGTGGGCTGATTACGGGCCCCCAAAAGAGTCGGATTAAAGCAGCTGACTTAAGCGTGTGCATGTCTGACATTGTTTAGATTGTCGCGGATATAAGCGTGGTACGATTGGGATGACCAGCGGCCGAGGGCCTGGATGGTTTGGATAAGAGATGACCGGTCTAGCTGCTGTGGACGCTGCGCCGATGCGGGAGAAATGGCTCTAATAATGCCCCCAAAATGTGCGGGATGTTCTGAAAGCGTTTCTGGACCAGAAACGTGCGGCTTGAAAATGACATGCCTGGAACGAATGACTACATCTTCACTTCTAAATCGAACTAAACATTACCATTGAGGAGTTAGAATGATGCGCGCGCGGTTTGCCCAGAACCGGGCCTCTGTTACACTCTAAAGGGAAAATACGTTTATGCCATAAATGTTAGGTTGGGTTGTGGGGGCTGGTGCTCCTGGTATGAGCGACGCCGCGGAAAGAGCAGATGTGAATTAGGCGGCAGTTAGAGAGAAAGCAGCCTGGTTCATTGAAGTTATTACACACCATCCTGCCTCCCTGCGGGTGATAGACGGTTGAAGTCTGAGGCGTTGCGTGATGGAGAGGAAAGTGAGTGAGGTCTTTGAGGTCGTGGAGCGCTGACTGAGCATGCTGAGGCCGGGTGGGAGGGGGCTCCACATAATTGGCAAGAGAGGGATGCGCGTGTTGCGAAGATGCGGCAGTAAAGCTCGGAGTCCAGAGAACCCCAGTATGTTCCATGGTTGAACTGCTTAATGCGGCTTGGCTAGCGAAGTGGACGTGGTAGGTGTAAAAACCTGAGCCTCCGAAGCGTAAGGCCATGTCGAGCTCTATGAGGAGGTACTCGTCTAACTCGGTTCTACGTGTGGGATCGAGTGAGCAGATGACGTTGCGGTAAAGGGAAAAATCTAGGGCGAACTCTGCGGGGGTTAAGTCCTTAGACCTCAGAGCTGAGGGATTTCGCAGCTGGACTAAACCGAAGTTGGTCTGCATTTCCCTGGGCTGGCTAGTGTCGGTGATTGATGGCTGTAGTAGCTGAGCTAAGTCTACGTAGTTACCTAGGAGAATCCGCCGGCGCAAGACGGGGGACACGGGGGAAGGGAGATAGACAGAGGAGGCTGGCTGGATGGGTGGTGTTGCTGTGGCTAGATTGTGCTGGTTGCACAGGGAGGCTAAAAACATTTGGGTGTTGGGGAAGGGAAGGGGGGAAGGGGAGGGGGAAAGGATAGACCAGTTGGGAAAGAAGGTGCTGGGTAAGTGTCGGCTAATGGGTTAGCATGTAGCATGGCCCCTTGGGTTACTGGGTGAGGCGCCGTTTCTACGGAGTTAGCTGCTAAAGGAGGAAGGTAAGCAGAAGCTACCTTGCTGTGGACTGCTGAAGGTAGAGAAGAAGAAGAAGGGATGGAGGGATGAAGGGATGTATGTGCAAGGGGATTTTGCGAAGCCTGTGAGCACAGGGATGAGAGAAAGGTTGACATAAGCTGCGACATGTCAGACACAGAGAGAGCAGGCACAGAGGGCAATACGACCTGGCCCCCACCAGGGGGTGCTGGTGAGTCGGGCTGTGTCCGTGGAGGAGGACAGAGTCCTGTGACGTCACGACCCGTGGTGCGCGCGAACCGTGCGGTGGTTGGCTCTGGAGCAGGAAGAGCTGTGTGTGTCGTTGTTCTTGCCGTTGTGCTGCTGTAGGCTTTGTAGAGGTTGAACAGTCTAGCCTTGTTGTCATTTCGGTGAAAGTGGATGCCATTTTCTCTCAGGAAACGTTGGAGTTGAATGACTGTCCACTTTCGTAGTTCGGGCTCCGTAGTTCGGGCTCCGTTTCTGAGCGTGCATCCGAGAGGAGTGTCGAGTGCGCCGCTGCGAGTGGCAGGGGGCTGCTAATGAGGCAGGCTGCCGTTGGTGGGGAGATTGGAGCTGGCTGTGCCTGTTGTGGCCCCGGTTGTTTGCCCTCGCTGGCGGAGTAGATGAAGCCTGGGACCTGTCTGGAGTTGGAGGTATCTCGTTGGGGGAGCGAGAGTGGGAGCGGTGGCAGCTGGTGTGTGGGACACTGATTGCCGAGCGCACACGGCTCCGTTCGGATGCTTGGCTAATGGCGCGTTTCCACTACACGGCCTCACTCGTTAGGACTGGCTCACTTCCTTAGGACTGGCTCGCTCGTTAGGACTGGCTCACTTCGTTAGGACTGGCTCGCTCGTTAGGACTGGCTCACTTATGGCGCGTCTCCATTACAGTTTAGGAACTGGGGTAGTATCTATAGTAACGCAGTGTAGGTGGAGCGATCGGCTTGTTGTTGTCCTTCACTACGCGATACTCACTCTTCATCTTTTTCAGTTTTTTTTTTTACTAGACAGTCCTTGAGTAACCGCTTCCGCACATCAGTGTAGAGACCTCCTGAAATTCTTTCATATTGCGAGTTGTCCCGTCGAGCTCCCGCTGGATCTTGTCATCTGCAATAAAGTGTAGGAACGTCGTAACTTCCTCGGCGGACCACGGTGTGCTTTTCTTTGCCATTTTTGTTGATCCTCTGTTAACAAAAATGCTGTTTATAAAAATGCTGCAAGCTTCGCTATATATATATATATATATTTATATGCGACGCGTCGACGAGTTGCATATATTGCGACGATTCTCTCTGACCAATCAGCAGTCGAGAGTGACGTCACAGCCTGGTTGTTCCTGGCCCTAGAACCCCAATGTTATGGGGCCAGAAAAACTGTGAATTAGGATCCGCTAGCCGGTACTAGGCCAAGTGGAAACCCTCTTAAACGGGGCTCTGCGCTGTAGTGGAAACGCGCCATTAGATTCGACTGCTGAACCGAGGATGGCGGGTAGCCGATATCGAAGAGATCTTCATCTGACTCCGGTGAGTTGATCAGCAGTTCGGGATCCATGGTAAGTTGAATGTTCTTGTGGTAGCGTTTAGCTTGTGAACCGTGACGCGGGGTGAATCACGGTCTGGCTGTCAGTCCTTGAAAGGATGGAGACAAGCAGTGGCTGAAAGTTTTGCCGGATATAAATAGGGGTGGCCGTGGTTCGAGGCGGAGTTTTAGGCGTGGCCATGCTCCTGAACCTATGTTAACCATTTAACCTCATTTGTGCAGCACAGGGTTCATGTTTTAGAAGCATTTTTACAATAAAAGTCCATGCGAGAAAACAGATCAAAAAAGGCCATGGACCCCAGAGTAATAATGCGTGTTTTTCTGAATGGAGATCGGATCGATCAGGCTAAGCTAACGTTGTAGCTGCTCCGTCCACACTCACAATACCATGATACAGACACAGATACAACAGCGACTGTATTCACCATGACACAGACAGTCTGTGGTTTGTTCATGTTGAACTTTTCTCCAGTTTCTGAACAGATATGAGGAGCTGTGAGCTCTGTGTGCTAACAGCTAACGTCTGATGTTTTGGTTTTCTGATTCAACGTCAGTGACGGCAGACTGAGATCCTCACCGCTGATTGGCTACCGCGTTCGGCACGCGAATTTGACGCTCGAGTTGAACAAATGTATTAAAGAGACTCTTGTACAAACACACACACACACACACACACACACACACACACACACACACACACACACACACACACACACATACTTTTGCATTTCAAAGTATTGCTTGTTCATACAGTTGAATGAGTGTGGACGGAGCATATACAACGTTAGCTTAGCCTGATCGATCCGATCTCCATTCAGAAAACACACATTTTAAAAGGTTTTTAGCCTGCCGTCTTGTCTGCATTTACATGCGCATAATACATACTATTTAATTAACACGGAGAAAGTAAGAACAATGTTAACTTCTGTGCATTTCTGTTTGTGGTATCAACATTCTTCTGAACTGAAACATGCTTAGTGATCAACGGCTTACAGTTCCTGAATGCTGTTATTGAGGTTAAAATATGCTCTTAAATTGTGTCTTGACAAAACTGAAGTGCTTTTCCTTCCGGGAAAAGATTGTCCCACTCTTGACCTGACCATCAACATCGGCACCTCTGCTGTCTCCCCGACCCAGACTGCAAGGAATCTGGGTGTGATCCTGGATAACAACCTGTCCTTCACTGCAAACATCGCTGCTACAACCCCGCTGATACATGCTTTTCAACATCAGGAAGATACGCCCCCAGCTGACCCAGAAAGCGACGCAGGTTCTGGTCCAGGCTCTCATCACCTCACTCCTAGACTACTGCAACTCCCTCCTGGCTGGTCTACCTGCATGTGCCATCCGACCTCTGCAGCTCATCCAGAATGCAGCGGCTCGTCTGGTCTTCAACCTTCCTAAATTTTCCCACACCACTCCGCTCCTCCGCTCCCTCCACTGGCTTCCGGTAACTGCTAGAATCCACTTCAAGACACTGGTACTTGCGTACCATGCTGCGAATGGATCTGGCCCTTCCTACATCCAGGACATGGTTAAACCGTACACCCCAGCGCGTGCACTTCGCTCTGCATCAGCCAAACGACTCGCTGCACCCTCGCTGCGAGGGGGACCCAAGTTCCCATCAGCAAAAACACGTGGGTTTGCTATCCTGGCTCCAAAATGGTGGAATGAGCTCCCCATTGATATCAGGACAGCAGAAAGCTTACACACCTTCCGGCGCAGACTGAAAACTCATCTCTTTCGACTCCACTTCGAGCGATAGAATGACTAACAAAGAACTGCTAACAGAGCACTTATATACTAATAAAGGACTGGCTGATCTAAAGCCAGTTGAGTAGCACTTGAACTGATTGGCTCTATGAAACCTGATGTACTTATATGATTCTGTTTTCTTCAAGGTTGTGTCTTCCTGGTCGAATGTACTTATTGTAAGTCGCTTTGGATAAAAGCGTCAGCTAAATGCAATGTAATGTAATGTAATGTAATGTAATGTGTCTGGTTTTGATTGCTTTCTGTGGAACCTGTCTATTGACTTTTTCATACAGGTCAATTTATTCATTTCATTTAATTTCATTTCAAACCTTTATTTATACAGATAAATCCCATTGAGATCATTGATCTCTTTTTCAAGGGAGACCTGCTCAAGTAGTTCCACATGAAACATAAAAACATAAACAGAACAACAAAAGGACATCATACAGCATCATTTACATAATTATCCACATAAGCAGGTACCAATAGCTTCCGATTGAGTAGCATCCAACCCAGCTTTAAAAACATTTAGTGGCACCAGATTGTTCAGTTTCCATTTAATTTGCAGACTATTCCAAGACAGAGGAGCTGGGTATCTAAAAGCTGTCTTCCCTAAGACAGTCCTAGCAGTTGGCACATTTAATAAAACCACAGCATTCGATCTCAGGCAGTAGCCACTTACAATTCTCCGTGAGATCAGGGAGCAGATATAAGATGGAAGTTTCCCTAACATGGCT